>NC_142188.1:19237500-19295000 GCF_026936395.1 Plectropomus leopardus | reverse complement strand
ATGTGTACCTGGTCGGAGGTAAGCTGAGCTGTGCAGACGTGCAGCTGCTTGAATGCACCCTGATGTTGGAGGAGAAATTCGCTGAAATCCTCGCCAACTTTCCCAACATCAAGGTAAAAGATACTCGATGAGACTGGATATTACAGCAGCACAAAAACATAACTTTTCCACTATGAAATCCCACAATATTGTTATTAATCATAATAAAAATACACCCTGATTGCTAATTGTTCTGTTTAAGGATGACTCTGTGTTTCCCCTCCAGGATTTTCAGGGCAGGATGACGCAGCTTCCCGCCATCAGGAAGTTCCTGCAGCCAGGCAGCAAGAGGAAGCCGCAGCCAGATGAGCAGTACGTAAAGACCATCATGGAGGTGTTCAACATCACATTACCACTGCCATGAACCCAGTTCATTCCTCACACCAGCAGTTTAAGTCATTCACAAGGGAATTATACAAGCATGTTCAATATGTGGATCAATTATATTTGCTGGTTTATACTGAAATAAATACTGCACCATCCATTGCAACTCTTCAGCATTTTCCTGTAAAAATTCTCCAAAATAAATGGTTTATTTTTGAGGAAAATTTGAAAAAACTGCTGTTTTTTTTTGCTCTGTGTTTGGATTATAATCACATCATGTACATAAAAAGAAAAGTCTTATTTTAAGAATCACATCTGTTTATTTAGTGTTGCTATTATTACAAAAAACATACTAACTTTGAGTCCTTTCAAAGTGGTAAACATGGCATGTGAGCAGTCGAGAAAACATTATTCTTTAAACTTGATCAGTAAGTTGAATATTAGAGGTTACAAACCTTGCAGCCTGTTAAACTGAAGTGGCAGTGTACGCAGCAAAGCCCTGCCAACACAAACAATACCAGCCACAAAGCTCACGTACATCTGTTCATCTCAAAACACGAGAGATTCATTTGTTAACATGCTCATGAAGAAACACCAAGTTTTTAGTAGATCAATACATAATCTTAAATCTCTTAAACACTCACTCATGGCTTTTGCAAAGTTTCTGGTCACATTAAAGTTACCAAACAAAACAGACAACTGGGAATGATGCTTCCTTTAAAACAAGGTTTGTTCATTGAGAGTCAGACAGCGCACTGAAAGAAAGCGTTATTCCTCCATTCACACCATGAGGAGCAGCAGCAGTCGAAACACCATCAACAAACTGTGAGAAAGAAACAGATCAAAAACCATCAGATTTACCAGTGTGCAACAAGCTGTTACAAAACTTCACAAATGTGATTGCTCAACGAACTTTACTGCACGTTGAGCAAGTTGGACTCTAACCTTAGCCCTGCCATGATACCAGCAGGCAATAATTTTCCCGATTTCTTGTATCTTGATCCCATCACCAGTGCGAGGACTCCAGAAGTAACTAAAAGAAACAAAACACCACGACATGTTGATTCTCTAACTCAGGAGCTGCTGAAAAAAAGCTAACTAGGAGGAGGAGTGCAGCCATACTCACGCAATGACACCTTGATGTCCTTTGGGTCATTAGAGATGTTGTACGCACCGTAAGCAGACAACACACCAAAAACTACACCCGCCATCATTGACATCACACTGCCTACAGCGACACAGAGACACATGATGATCATCAGTTGTTTAACAAATAAATAATGAGAAAGAAAATTTCCTTTAGTTGAGCTTTTTGCCAAAATGAAAAGCTTTTAACCTTTTCTCTTGTATCCCATAAATCCTCCAAAGGCAATGGCTGCGGCAAAGCCGAACCCAATCCAGTCCACCGCCATCTCAAAGCTGTGAACATAAAGCACAGTACAGAGTCAGGTAGCTGCCCAAGCAAAAGATTGTTAGCTGAAGGACACTTAGTATACTTCCATGAGCACATTATTAATAAACTAAAAGTGTGCTATTTAGAAATGTACTTATAATATACTGAATATATGTTGTATTCTACTAAAGAGTTAATGAAATACATCTAAGTGGCTTTTAATTCTGGGCTTTTAAAAAATATACTTCAATCCAACTTGTTTTTACTGGAAAAATATTTTAATTATAATTTAAGTCGACTCAAAAAAAAAAATTAAAATAATACTTGAAATGTTTTTAACACATTTTACTCTAATTATAAATACATGTATTATATATTATAGGCGCACTTACAGTTGACTGACGATTTATTGAACTATACTTAAAGTAGAGAGAAGTACAATTTTTAGAAGTACAGCATTAGTAATAAGTAATAGTATATTTAAGTGCGTCTCAAAATAGTAATAGTCAAGAGCACTTAATTGTATTTTAGTAACTCTTTAATAGCACTTATAGCAAATAATTAGTGTATTAAGTATTTTGTTAGTCCATTGAAAATAGCATGCTTTTATCACATTTCTACTAAGTGTATTAGGTATACTTATTGGTTGGTACTTATTGGTTCCAGTGCTTTTTTAACCTGGGACTAACATCACACATTTGGTACATTTTAATAAGCACACTTTAGATTAAGTCTAGTTGAGAGTCCTTTGTTTGTACCTGGGCTTCATGCTAAATAGCAAACTTACAAAAAAAATTAATAATAATAATTCAGCTCTAAAACTGAAGTATTCATGAGACAATTTGTACCCCCAGGAGAGCAGCCTTGCTAGATTATAGTTTATTGACAACAATTTACCTTCTTTTAAACTTTATAGCACAGATTTACTTTAGTTTCAGTACTTTGACCGTGTTTTTAGGAGTATTTTCCTGCAGGAAGTCTGACACATCTCTAGATGTCGCTGTGAGACTTTTAGTGGTAAAAACATAAAACAACATTAACAGATGCGTAAAGACAAACAGCTCTACGCGCACATATTCTATAATAAATACTATTGTCATTGTTATTTAGTACTTTAATTCGTCTTGGTAAATATTACATACCTCTGATCCAAACAGCAGAGCAGCAGCAGTTAGAAACGTTACCCTCCAACTGCGACTGCACTTCCTTGTTTCTGCACAGACTGTAACACGCATGCGCCGTTTGGTTCGTGCTGTGTTCGCTGACATTTGACAAAGTGGGAAAGTAGTGTTTCACAAATTTAAAACCTATACCAGTAGATTTTTTTTTCTCACTGAAATAAGCAAATAAATAAACAAATAAAAAAAAGGGTATTTGTCATTTGATTTGTTGTCACTCAGTTAATTGTCTTGTACTTATCAGAGTAGGGGGTTGGCTATACACACATACATACATACATACATACATATACATACACATATATATATATCTCAATTAGAGGCCCAGTTACCATGCAGTTCATTTTTATATACATTTACTGCTCCCTGTTTTTAAAGTTAGTTAGCTGCTTTGATCGCACTAACAAATAGAAATGTTTTAATGTTCTTTTGTTAATATGAATGTGCTGCAAATGTATTAACACACATAAAACCTAGGGAAAATAAACTGTATTATTTGAACATAGTAGCACTGGTTGGTCTCTGTACTTACATTAATACAGACGTGGAGGCAATATGGTACATACACAATACACAGTGAACAGTAGGTGGGGTGTGGAGGTGGGTGGTCAAAATTGGCCAAACAGCAAATTTAATCTGGCAATAATCTGTCCCTCAGGCAGCTCAAGCCCTTAGACCTGCAGGATTTACTTTAAAATCTTGCTCTTAACATGAAGTTTTTAAACATTACATAAAAAAAAGTTAGGTGCAAATTACAGAAAAATATCAAACTGTGCATGACACATTTAAACATTTTCATCGGATGTGCAATTACAAAAATGACTTCTTGGGTGTGCATGGTTAACTTAGTCAACAATCAGCCTAATTCCAGCAGTAAAACATTAATCACATACTCAGGACAGTCAGAAAACACAGAAAACTTGACTCTCTCCAAAGAAAACCACTTTATTTCACTCTGACCCCATTTCCAAAACTTACATACATTAAAGGTTTCATTGTATAGTCCTCAAAAAGTGTAAATCAATGCATTCTTCAAGCAAAATAAGCCACTATGAACCGTAGACAATGTGACCACATGCTGCAGTGAGCAGCAGCTCCTCATGCAGTCACCTGATGGGAAAGAGCCACTGTGGCCCCCACTGAGAGGGCTGAGGACCAACTCCTCCAAAGAGAAGGCACGCATTTCCAAAATCAGTTGGCATTTAAATACTGTCTACATAGTTTTCCTGATGAGTTACAGTCTGATCTTGTCAGGATAAAAATGACTATAAAATGGCTGACAAGAGTCATTTAAGAACGAGGAAGGATTATTCAAGTGAGGTATTGGAGCGACATGTAAAAACTATGAGACTTACTGTACCATCCACATGAAGAAAAAACACTGCGGACTAACTCTAGACGAGACGGCTGACATGTAAAGTGACACGTGGAAAAATGCAATGGTTTCATTACGGTAAACAACAACAATGGACTTACAGTGCATTTTACAATACAGTGACATTTATAATACAAATGGCTTTGAGTGCACAGGATCCTGTGATATACTGTTAACATGGCTTTGTCATCTTTTTGCTAGGTAGATACTTTTGTGTGAGTAGTAACATGGTATTCAAAGTAATAAATGCATATAAAAGTTATGGAACCATTATACAAAAAAAGGATAATGTATTTAGGCCAAAAAAAAAAAAAAAAAAGACCAAGTTTCTTTGCCGTCATCTGGGCTGGCATCAAACAAGTATTGCTCAACTTAAAACACACGTACAACATTGTGGAAAATACACCAGGTTTTGGCAATGACTTACATTTTAAAGAGTTACTTCAACATTTTTCAACTTGGACCTTATTTTTTCATGTTTTTGTGTCTAAGTGACTAATGTGAACAACTTTTTTGAAATTGGTCCAGTATTAAGAGAGCGAGAGCTTCATCTATACGGCGCCTGCAATGTAACCAGATGAGGCAACGGTGCACCATCACAGTTTTGGCCATTAAAACTGGTTATTTTTGCAACAGACAGGCTCAGATTGTTATAAGTGCCTGAAGTGTCTCTCTACCTTTTCCTTCATCCAGTCTGTTTGTTATTCTTGATGTCTTGCTCTGAAATATCACAACACGTATGCTCTAGCCCAAATAAATTTGGACAGCCATCGATTTCAAAAGCCTCATCCACATTGTCAATATCAGTTAAAAAAAAAACAAAAAAACATAACATTGAAAATCTTTTAGATAACTTACAGATACGCTTTCTTTACTGCAATACAACAGACAACTCCCTTTCACTCGCATTTCCTGTCAGGCTACTCCCTGAATGTCCGAGATTCGAATAATCAGTCCGACACCCCTCACTTTGAGATCGCTTCAAGTCGAGCAGTCATTTTTTCTTTGCTTGTCAGTGTGCTGTGCAGTGTTTTTCTGGGGACATTTTGGTCATGAGTTGTTGGGGCAGAGTGAGCGCTCTTAATTTTCACGCCACTCTTTGGTACAGGGAGCTGTGGACATGTAGGCAGTGTCACAGAGGAGGAAAGGAGAAAAATAACATTATCTTCCCTCTTCTGCTTACTGGTAAATTTACAGCTTACAGCAACTTAATACAATACAGTCTCTTGCTTTTGTTTGATAAATAGTGTCGACAAAATATGTTGCACATTTACAACCCATCATTAACACAGTTAGCTTGCTTACTATATTAAATGGCTGCCGCTGTCACACCTTACGTCCCGCTGAGCCAGTTCGAACTTTAAGCCTTTATATGAAGGAAAAACCCCAAATCGTTAAATATTCATACGGATCAGCCGAAAAAGATTCAACTAACATAATTTTAAGTTTTGTACAGTCCTGGTTTCCTGCATTGTTTTCCTGTAGCAAGTCACGTGTCCTGAGATTTCAAAACGGGGACGTCCCCTTGAGCAAGATTTAGACACAATAAAAAACATTTTGCATCAAGCGAAAGGTAGAGACACACTTTAGATACTTAGAATCTGAGCTTGTCTGTGGCAAAAATATCAACTTTTAATGGACAAACACTGACATTGCACAATTGTCCTATATGCTTATATTGCAGGCGTTACACGGCTGCAGCCATCTCTCTCAATATGGGACCAATTTCAAAAATTGCTGTTCACGTCAGTCATGCCGACTCAAAAACAACAACAACAAAAAAAGGGTTCGGCTTAAAAAAAATGCAGGTGTGACGTTTTGAGATTAAAGCAATATTTAGTGGCAGAACATCTGCATTCCTCCATATGAGCTCACTGGCATCTGCAAGTGCTCTGCGACAAAGACTCAAAACTCTATAACTCAAACTCAATAGACTGAATTTATCAATATTTATCAATATCAGTAAAATCTTGGGTGCTGGAAATAAAAAAAATACTCTTTCATATATGCATAAATGAGAGTGTTTTGCAGCTACATTCATTAATATATAAAACAAAGTGATGTCAGATGAATGTTTATGGTAAACAATGCAGCTGGTGTCATGTTTATGAGCCCCTATAGAGGACTGCATGCTATTCATGTTCTCATGTAAAAACGTCTCTTTAAATGAGCAAAGTGCATAAACCTCCTGACCCAGAACTTGGCATCAAAAACATTACAACCAACGTCAATGAGTCAGTGCACTTTAATAATTAATGATCCATCATCAGTAGGCTGGTGTACTGTGTCAGCTACATACAGCAGCTGAATGTGATCATTAAACGTGTTTTCAGAGTACGAAAACACGTTGTACTCAAAAGTCTTACAAGAGCTTTAAAGTGGCCAATGTTTGATGGAAAAGTGAGCATGCATGAATACTAATTTGGCTAAATCTAATGACTGGGGCATTTATTTTAAGAGAAGTATATAGCTATTTTTATTTTATAGTAGATAGTAACGGGTATTTTAGAGAATTCTAAATGCTTTTCACCAAACCCACTCATGTTTTCTCATCATTTCAGGCTGCAAATCCAAATAACGCGAGGGAACAAGTAGCACAAAAAGCTTAACATTTCTCCGTATCTCCGCTCAGCTTGCAGCTCAAGGTCAACAGTGAACCAGACATGTGGGGTAAATCTCTGAGCCTCTTATCAGATACTGCGCTGCATCTGGAACACACCTTGTGTTGTGGCGATACAGGAAAACGGTGACGTCTCTCCATGTCTTTTGTGCGTCTCATCGTGGCAGCCTCTGCCCTCTTTGTTAAGGAAACGCGTTCACCCACAGCCAGCCCAGCAGCGTCCCGTACACCCAGGTTCTCACGTACAGTTTCCTGCCGTTCTCCGTCAGCAGTAATGGCAGTGTCAGCCCCCCCAGGATCATCACTGACGGAAGGGTTTTAGAAAGGTTCAGAGGAGAACGTTTTCCTTCCCCGGGGAACCTGCATAGTTTGTCTGCATCCTCCGACTCGTAAAAATTCGTCAGCAGCCTTTGAAAAGACAGATAAGTCCCTTAGGATTTCAGCTTGTCTTTGAAAAGCACAACAGCTACAAAAGTGGGGAGAAGCATGGCGAAAATCTGTCAGACAAACAGGCATCAGGGTTTTTACAGCAGTGACAGCACAAAAACTGCACCCAAATCACACCGGGGAGTTTTGTAGCGTGTTGTTGTGTTTGTCAGTAAATCACCACTTTCTACTGTAAATATACTGAGTTATATATAATGTCAATTATATACTCAATATCATTTCAAAACACCACTGTGATTCACATTTGGTGTTATATCAGTCATTCTGGGCTTTTTTCTGCCATGTCCCCCACGTAAAGTGATCGTAGTGGTGCAACTAATTATTATTTCTATTGTCCATTGAACTGTTGATGATTTTCTTGATTAATCGACCGACTGTTTAGTTTATAAAACATTTTATTCTTTTGTCTTGTTTAGTCTGACCAACAGTGCAAAACCTAAAAATGGAATCTGGAAGACCAACAGGATGGATTTAAGACGCTTGTTAGCCAGTCAGCAAATTAACATCACAACCTGATGTTAGAAAAACCCAAAAGATATTTACCTAACGCTAATGAACAGAGAGAGAGCTGCGTGCGTCAGGGCCAGAACGCGGTTAGCTCTCTCAGCACTGTTGCCGTTGATAATGCTGTTCTCACCGTCTCTCCATGTTGAGAGCCGAGTGCTGACAACCTCTGAATATCATGTAGAGCTCCTTTAAAAAAATGACTTGGAACTACAAATAGATAATCATAATAGTTGCAGATCTAACCCACAACCATTTCAGCTCTAAGTTCTGTATGTTTTATTTGAAAACAAAAACAAGTCAGAACCACTGGTCTAAAAGGAGCCGTACATAATCAGATTTTCAGAATAAACAGGAAGAATTTATTATCTCATTTATTTAGACGCTAGGAAGCAAAACATTTAAAAAACATCACTGTGGAGTACATATTGATTGCATAACAATTGAAATTTTAAATGATTAATTGTTTCACCCACACACACACACTTACCGGTCCTTGATTTCAAACCGCTCGTGTAGCCACCTGCGGAAAAACAGTGGCTCTGAAGGAATTTCCTTTATGTCCACGCGGTCGAAGTGTATGTGGACTCGGGGACATTCTTTGCACAGGAATTCTGTCAAACACAGAAAATAAAGAGACTAAACAAAAACAGGAAAAGCCTTTCAGCAGAACGGCACGTAAAAGTAAGCACTGCGAAACAAATTGAGGCGACAATGATAGAGCGGAGCTGCTATGACGCCGTGATGCCAGGGCCCTTTGATTCAAGAGAGTAAAGACTGGTTATACACAGCAGCTCGTTGGTCAAACTGCTGCACCACGGTTTAATAACTGAGTCCAAAAAGCAAGTCGGGTAAAATTTAAGACTAAATGTAGCATTCTACTGAATATTCTTTATTTGTATGATGAGATTCAATTTCGGCAACAACTTATAAATGTTGCTAAAATAAATGTTAAAATGTTTAGTATCAAGTCTAAATTAGGCTGTCAGAGCACTGAGCAAAGAAAGAAAAGTGTCTGAGAAGGTCAGACATAAAAATGTAACCAAGTGTGAACGCTCAAGGCTACACGTGTATCCCCAGAGACCTTCAAGTTCCTGTTTCCACAACACGCAATATTATCAGGAAACCTGGCACTGCGGCCAAAAGAGGAAACATGATCGAAGTCTGCAGCGAAAGATCGCTTCACTGGCGGAGAGAGCGCCTCAATCAGCTGCTGCAGAGATTTAAATCTACCCTCAGACAGAAAATGCGCCTCTTCAATAAACACTGACGACTCAGTGGAAGACGGTTCATGCAGACGGAGGCTCAGGAGGAGAGACAAACAAACGCCTGATTTATTTTTGCAAGAACACACAGGAAGAAATATTAAAAGAAAAGACTACAATCTGAGCCTCTCCTGCAGGTCGTGTGTTTTTGAGCTGAACAATGTTCCAAAACACACTTTAAAAACAACTTCCTGGAATAGAAGAAGGAAATCAGCTCTTTGCTCTGTAGTAACAAACTGCCTCGCGATCCAAATCCTTTCTAGCACAGCTGAAAATGAATCTTTAATAATATTGCGAAGTGTCAACGTACAAAGAGAAGCTACTGACGAGGTGCACGGAGATAATTCATTTCATATCATTCAAGAAGCACTTGGTATTGTAGATCATTTGTTATCCAAAGTGTTTAAGGTGTGGGTTGTAATTCTGGGTAAGAGACTGACGATAGTGAGTCTCGTGCATTAGTAACTGACGACCTGGGAAAAACAATCAACAATCACTGAATCTGACACTGAATCTGATCTGAAAAGAAAAAAAACTTCCGCTTTTAATTAGTTTGATGTCAGTGAGTTATTTAACACAGCTGGAAAATAACACATGATAGAGAGTGCAAAATTGCCAAGCTGCAGACTTTTATCCTTAACATTCAGCTCCAGACTCCAGACAGGGAGCTATAAATGCCTAAAATAATTTACAAAGAGCCAATTGATTCATCCTCCCCTGGCTACAAAAATGAGTGAATGAATGTACTGTGGTTTTGTGGTGCTGTAGCGTAATTTGGTGAAACTAATATTATGAAAATGAAGTCGGAGCACTGCAACTTTATTCGTTATAATAATTTAAATTATGTTTTTTCACATTTATTGCTCAAATACCCAAACAGCTACTGGCTACAATAGAGGTTCAAAAAGTCTGTTATTACTAAAAAAAAAATGCAATTATTGTTTCCTTTTTTTTAAAGCTTTTTGATTATTGGACATGGTAACAATAATCAGTTAATGTGAATTGCTTGAAATTTGAATAACAATTTCCTACTGGGTCATTCCATGTCAACTCACCTAGAATTAAGAAATTTTCCAGTTATTATCAGGGATTTTTTCCAAAAAACAACTCAAGTCAAATTCATTCATTCACATAGACTCATGGGGTCTTACAAAGTTTTATATCTCTGCTTCAAATACTTTTTTAATCATTAATCTGTGAAGTTTGAGAGCTAAATTTCATCATTTTTGTGAGTGTGTTCTAAGCTTCACCAATTGCTTGTCTTTCACTGGATTGGACTATAAGTTGTATAAGGTTAGCTTAAGGATCATTTGCTACGGATATTTATGTATGTAGTAGTTACTGGATGTTTTAAAGTAATCAAATGATTTTTTTTATCCTTAAGAAGAATCATAATTTTCAAAATTTAATATCTCCACTATTTTATTTTAATTTTTTTAAACGTTTTTTGCAATCAAATACTGATTCTGTGTAGTATTCCTGTAGTTTTCATTAATCTAGGTTATTTTTTTCTGTATGGAAAATGAGTGCCACAGACCTCGCTGAATGTAGCTTTGGAGCTGAATGCCCAACTTTAGATATTTGGACTGTATATTTGTATATATTAGGAGGGATCCTTTTAATTTCTCTGAAACCTTTTTATGGGAAAGTGTTTATATTAACTGCAGATATACATAAAAAAGACGTTATATTACTCTTTCATGCTGTAATATTACTCTCATGTTATCTAGTAGGTAGATATGTTGACTTCAAAGTTCTTCATCTCTGTGTCCCTGCTGAGCCTATTTTTTATTTGGTTGAGGAAGTTTACAAGTTAGAGCTTGTAAAAGCTCAGTTTGTTGCATATTGACGGTGATGATGACTTTGGTGAGGTTTAAAATACAGTCTCAAAAATGATTAAATTGACCTCTGGGGGCCAAAAATCAAATGTTTATAATTTTTAAAAAAAGTTTTTGGAGTAGAGCTAAAGGATTTTGCAACGTTACATTAATTCAATAAACGTTTTTAAGTAACACGGAAATCTCAGACATGAGCTTGGAGGTCCTGGGTGGGTTGGTGTGGAATGACCATATTATGACGTTGCAGTGAGAGGTTAAAAACACTCAAATACATTTCATTTTCCAAACTCAATAACAAATCTATTATCTCTTCCAACTGACAATCAATTGTGATCAGTTTTCAAATTCAAGTCACATAGTACATGTGACACGTACCTCTGGGTGCAATACTACACCATCACAATGAGTTGACGTGATTTAAACTGTTCATACAGCGGAGAAATATTTGTCAGATGTGAAACTCGGATGTGAGTGTGCACTGCGAACGCAGCCTCGAGTCACTTCCTCGTGAAATCACTAAAGTCACCTTCACCACATGAGACCAGGAAGTGCGTGATGACGAGAAGAATGCTTTTCTATTCTCTCTGTTCTGTTTGCTAGAAACACATTGATGTTTATTCCTGAATGAAACGGGATGTTGTTTTTTTTAACATTCAAACAGAGCTTGTCGAACAAGCGGGAACACAGAGTAATCAGAAACTCCAAAACATGGAGTCATGCTGTTTACAGGAAGACGCGGCCGTTGACAGGTAATGTTTGCTGTGTGATTAATTACTGAGTGAGCGTAGACAATGTTGCAGGATAGATGATACAGTGCCTGTGTGTCTGTGGACACACTGGAGGCAGATTGCAGCTGCTGTTAGCTGACAGACTGTTTTTTTATAACCAGTGTTAAAATGCTGCCTCTGTCTCTCTGTGATGCTAAAAACAAATCACATCTCCTTCATTAATAACTGCTATTTACACACATTTTTAAAATTGCAATCAGGTACACGGCCATTTACAATCACACTCGGTATCAGTGAGTGTTCTTGTTATGTTGATTCTTCCTGTACCATGATTGAAATTCAATATGGAAATAAGTTTTTCATCAAAGATGGCACGTTCCAAGTCAGGGAAAGCAATACAATGGGCAAGCGTCATTCATTTTTAAATCATTACTGAAAGAGGAGAGTTACAGGTTGCTGAACAGACTTATTTTACACACAAGTTTCGGCCTGATTTATCCCTGATTCACCTCTTACGACAGTTAGAGGGGAAATCCAGTCTGGGATCTTGGTTGGTACAGATGTTGTGACTTTGTAAAAAAGTAGTGTTCAGGTAGTAGCACAATTGCAAGCTACAAAGATGGCAGAAATGGCGCTGAGAGAAACACAGACAAAGCGAGACAAAATGCCAAATGCATAAAGATCCTTCCAAAACACCAGTGATGTCAAAACTTTTTGATGACTTTTCAGGGACTTATAATAAAAATTCCCATGACCATTAACAATATTTAACAAAAACACTGCTCAAAACTGTGCAGTTTTAAAGTAGTAATGGGGCATAGCATCGGTATGGAAACTTCAGGATTCATGACTCAACATGTTAAAATACACAACAGAACATTATTTTACTCTTTCCAGCTAGTGGGGATGCATGTAGGGAGAAATGCAATATAGGGAAAAAAACATGCGGTTTCTAGGGCTGCACAACATGCAAAAAAAAATCATATTGCAATTATTTTGACATACTGCAACAATAGTCACACATTGTAATGTGAATGATAATATTTGTATTTCATTTTCCAAAAATGATGTGATTTTTGTTGGGGTCTATATGTGATTTTTGTTGGGGTCTATGCAAAACAAGCGTGCCTCACATGTGCCTCAGGTCAAAAATATGATTTTGTAGATTTTGTTAAAAGACTGCAGCTCCTGTTATTTAGATCATGAAGCTGGGCAATTCTGAGATTTTGATAATGCTACAAATAATTGTGCAGGCCTAACAATGTAACTTTAACTAAGATTTCTACATGTCTGTGGCTGAATGCCTGCTTACCGGGCATCGATGGCGCAGGTTTTCTTTGACCGGAGGCATCCAGCGTACCCTCATAGGCCACTGTGACGTCATACACGGCGCCCAGGTGGTCCCTCATGGACTCGAGGGCTATGTGAGAGGCTTTCATTCTGGGTGTGAGTGTGTGTTTCAGGATACCCAGCCCTATGGAGAGGGACAGAAGATTATTATCTGATAATCATGTCATATTTAATCTCCTTTAAAATACCTTAAAAATAAACACATATATCATTTTATAAAAACAGAGTAATTCCAAGTGAATGCTTGTGTTTTGGTTAGTTACTGCACTCTCTGTGGACGTGGCACCACCCTCTGCTCACTAATACCTCACTAATAGCAGATAATGTCATGTGCACATGTCGGCTCTCCACAGCGATTTATTTGGATTAATGGGGGAAGGTGATATTCAGAGCTGCAGTCCGGAGATAGGCTTAATCTCTGCAGAATGGATGCAGTGTGAGTCAATCATAACACCACACTGCCCAACAGCAGCATCACAATAACCGTGCTGACGCAACATATGTATTTAGCTATAAGATGGTAATGCTATATGGAAATTTGCATTGCATTTTAGTATAATCACCATTTCAATCAGTTAATTTCACTTCCTCATGTTACAAAAATAACCAGAAGAGACATCTCTTGTAAACAGATTTTTTTGTGAGCAATACATCATCTTATCAACCAACCAAGTTTGTTCAGTCCTCAAACTTTGAGCTGCAAAAATTGTAATATTTAAAAAGCAGTTTTAGGTGAACCAAGTCCTGGCACCACACCAATGACAACGTCAATAAATGTTACAGATTCTGTTTATAAAGCTCTGCAAATTAATACTTCAATAAAGGGGTATGGAAAAATGGCCAAAATCCTATCTTTAAAAACAGTGTTTTTATACAATATTTACTTTGTTCTGAACTTTGTAAAACATTATTATAATAATTAATAATATAAACTGAAAACTTAACTTTGAAATAAATACTGTTATGAATCTGTTTGCACGTGATGCTCACTGGTCCAATAGTAGCTTGTGATGGTGATCACAGGTCAACACAGGAAAACTTTGTCAGCTGTTTTACAGACTGAGTGGGCGTTGCTGAATTAGGATGCAGCAGTACAGCAGTAAATGGCTGCCATCATGCCGGTACCTTCTTTCGTAGCAAAAGCCTGACTGTCAGCGATAACATTCTTGAGCTCTGGATTATACCGAGTTCCTTCTGGGAAGATGACAAGGTACATCTGCAGGAAGAGAACAGAAACACATGAAATCAAAGCCTCTTTGGTGTTTGGCTCTTGCTGCAACTGGCCAAAATGGAGTCTCCTACACTGACGGGATTCTCTGAACACGGAAACCAAACGCCGTGCTGAACTTACGCGGTTTACAAGAAACCTGGATACACAGTTTTCATCACCATGTTCTTTTAAATCAACTTAAATTGCAACTGAACTGAGAGCCGAGTCTCTTAGTGTTGTAGACTCAACGTACTGCTGCATTCAGTCCTCTTTCCTCCATTTTAGTAATGCCAGATAAGAAAGATATCAACCACAAAATCTGTGTTTTATGCAAGGTCAACAAACAGAAAATTGCACACTTTCGCAAATGTATCTTTGCAATTAGTAGTACTGAGTAAGAATCACTTTTTTTCATATTCTGCAAAATATTGATGGAAGGTCAGACAGAGAGAGCTGATCCTGAAACACAAGCTTCATACAGACACTCAAGAATCCGGCCCAACCAAATCATCGCAAAACAAAAAGAAAAAATATCAGATACTGGAACGAAATTACTAAATCACAAAGTAAAATAGAATTTTATTTGACCCTGAACTGAGAATACATGTTGGCAGAATACCTGACCACCGTGACAGATATAATACAAAGGAAAACATTGACAATGTACAGACTGAGAGGACACAGCCTGTGTTGACTGTCATCAAAGACAAGTCAAGACTGAATCTCACTTCCTACTACACTGTGACGAATACAACGATTTAAGAGAACATTTTCTTTGAAAAAATAGAAATAAACATATGTCCTGAGTTTATCCATTTTCCACATCTTCAGAAATGGTCTTATATATGTGGAGAGAAAAGTCAATGTGCAGTTTTAGCTTCAAAATATGTTAAATATCGTCATAAATGAAGAGAAACAAACTCCACACTAAATGTTTCCATGTAACTAAAACAGACTGTAAACAATATGTGTCTAAAACATATTTCTGCAATGTATTTAATCATTTAATAATCTGTTATGTTGATTTGGCAACAATGTGACAAACATGCATGCCAATAAAGCTGATTTGAATTTGAGAGAGAGAGAGAGAGAGAGAGAGAGAGAGAGAGAGAAAGAGAGAGAGAGAGACTAATCCTCTACATCTAAATCCCCCAAAAAGTGATTGTAAACAAGCCCTTTCAACAACAATAACACACTGCAATTGAACTCTCCTGCATCCAATATCTGATTATCCATTTTATTTCTTCGCTGCTGGCGTCATTGGATGTTCTGTTTGTTCAAACTCTGAGCAACTATTCACACAAACATTTTAATTAGAAGTAGGGCAAGAAGGAATTTTTGTAGACTGGATTTTGGGAAGATTATCACAGAAAGCTCTGCAGTGAATTTAAATGGGGAAAGTTTAAGAGCAAGTTCGTGATGATCAGAAAATTTGGAAAATAAGGCCTCATAGAGTAAATTTGCATGTAGTCAATGGGCTTTTTTTATGTCTAAAGTGAACTTACTGGCGTTCCACATTGAGTCTCAGTGATGAGCTTCTTCTTCATCGCCTGTTCATTAAACTTTGAGCTTCGTTTCACGTACACTCCTCCGTGCTAAAACAAACAAACAAACAAACAGGATCTGATGAGAACAGCAGTGGGGAATGTGATTCAGGTTTACATCTTTAAAATCAGCTACAAAATGACATTCAAATACTCACACAGTTGCATTACCTGAGAGAAATACCATCCGTACAGCGGGAGCCACTTGAGTCCATCTTTCAAGACGTACCTGACGTGGCCCAGAGCGCTCTGCCTGATGGCGAGCATGTCAGCGATGATCCAGTCAGCTGCAAGGAAAAACATTTGGGAGAGATTAGATGCAATCTGTGCTCCATGCTAACACTGATATATCAATATACAAATGGATGTATTACCTGTGCACTGGTGATTGGACAGGTAGATCACGTTCTCTTTGTTCTTTGGTATATCTCCGTATATAACAATCTGCAGACAGAGAACGCAAGTTAGAGATATTAGAGACTGATACAAAGCTTTAAATGCCTTTAAGACTCTCATAGAAAGAGGAGCCAGCCCTGTGTTTTCAATCTGGTTTAGTGATGTGATGTTTTTTCAAATCTTGAAAATCTCTCAGAAGAGTGACTGATTGCTTCTTTAAGTTGTGGAGACCATTTACTGAGTATTTTGATCACCTATCAACCATTCCTCCAAAACTCTTTCCTGCTTGTTATACGTATAATCTGTTGGTTTTAAATTAATCTATAGGTATGATGGTGCCTCTCTAATCAGCTTATCCCATTTACTCCATTAAATTACAATGTTTAACTCCCTATTTTCCCTTTATTTATTTATTTTACTTACTTTTTAATGTATTTTAAGTTGTTCTTTTGGGTTTGTTTTTTTTACTTTTGTGTTTTTTTTCTCCTTCTTTTATTATTTTTTACTATTTCTTGAGTTTTGAATATGGTGATATGCAAATGTACTTGTTTTGCTTTCACAAATAAAAACAATTGGGGAAAAACAGTTATTACATACCCCCTGCAGTGTCAATAGTTTGCATAGTGATTCTATATTAAGATAATTATTTCTCTTGTTTTGCTGAATATTTGAACTGCCTCTGGGATTTGTTTGCAGTTCAGGCTGTTTTTGCATATTTGTTTAAAAAAAAAAAAAAGACAAGGCAAGATCTAAACGTTTTTTTAAACAAAGCACATCAAGTCTGAACTCCTACATTTTAGCTGTTGTTTTTCTGCATACTTTAACGTACGAACCGTGGTAACATAAAAGCAAAAGAATGCAGACTTTCTTGCAGTGCAACTGCTTCATCAAGATCCTGTTTACCAGCCTCAATGTCTGGCTCCACTTTACATTTTGTTATTTTAAGAATCACAGCAGACGCGTACACCTGCAGTAATGCCCTAAATGGTTTGCATGCAATATTAATTGCAAGTTCAAGGCTTGCAGGAATAGCCAGTCATATTTTATCAGACGAGGTATGAGTGGGTAACATCATCGTCAGATTCGCAGATGACTCCACAGTTGTGGGGCTCATAAGTGGAAATGATTAAACACTGCACAGGGAGGAGGTCCCACCTGGTGGGCTGTAGCAGTGACAATAATCTGGTGCTCATTGTCGACAAAACCAAGGAGATGATGGTCGACTTCAGAGAAACACAGCAAACTGAGCACACGTCCCTCTGCATCAGTGCCTCCAAATAATACAAAAAATACGCTTACACCATCTGAAAGGTTTTTGATTAAAAAATTGTTGTACTTGTTTTAAGGTACAGTGAAGTACTTAGGCCAGTAGTAAGTTATCATGCCCTCCCAATCTTCCTAAATTTCATTTGCTGCAAAAAATAAATAAATAAATACAATTTATAAGATTGGCAACTCTCTCATTCTCTGATGAGGCCTCTGTTCCACTTTTCAGTAAACTGAATATTCTCTCAGTATATGACATAAATATTCACTAGATATGCGTGTTTATATATAAATACACGTCTCTACCATCTTCTATACCATAATACATAATACAGTTTATTGATTTTAATTCACAGATTCATTTATATAATACTAGACAGGTTGATCAGCTTCACCTTCTGTTATATAAAATAAAACATGGTCAGTATTATTTCAGATATCGCAGTGTACAGACATGGAATCATAATGATTTAAAAGGAAACTGTCATTTTTTCCCCTTTTTTCATCTACACTTTGTATTGTGTTCTCTGTACTGGTTTTTTTTCCTGCTCTTTGTGGTAATTTACTGTATGATGCTATGTTAAGCTTGTTTACATCGCTTTTGTTATTGTGTGTTGTTGGCAAGTTGGGGGAGGGCGGGGGGTTCTTGACCTCTCCTGACACATTTTTCTTGTTGTTTCTTTTATTCAACTGTATTTTATGCCGCTTACAAATAAACTAAAGCTAAAAGGATGGCTCACTCACCTCCACTCCTGTGTAGTTCTCAAAGAAGAAGAGGACCATACTCTGGTAGATGGAGTACAACCGGTCGTCCAACTTGTGATACAGCCTTGCTGGTAGGACAGTTGACAGCAAGCGCCATGTCCCCCATGATAGCAGATAAGCAGGCGCTGTCCCCAGCATGACCGTGGCTGGAAACCAGTACCGCAGCGAGTATGTGTGCACAACCAGAGAGAGCAGCATGGTCCCACCTCCGGCTCCACTAAAGTAACAAAAAACTCCCTGAAGTAGACTGTAGGACTCGGTACTACTCTGAGAGCACTGATTCAGTCCCCCCTATCTGTCCCACGCCACACCTGGCCTACTTTCAGCACACCTGTCCTGACAAGTCAGCATAAGAAAGTGGGAGAGCTGCAGCTGGAGGGGAGCTAGCTGGCTAAAGCTAATTTTAACCTTGTGTGCAAAAGGCAGTTAGCAAAGTCGGCTTAAGCGCGAACATCAATCCATGCTGCAACAAAAAAAATAACTTAAGTTATCGGATTAGTTTTAACATTTTAGGACATAAAAGAGCAACACCCCAACCCGGACATTTACAGTGTAAGTTGTAAAGAAAGCGTTAGCCTGCCGTTTAACGTGTTTCAGCCCGACAGGAAGTTTTACTAAACGCTACATTTGATATAAACTGTCCGCTCTATTGTCGGTACGATAACAAAGTGTAACACAAACGTCAGCCCGGTTGTTAACAGGCAGGATAGTTTCTTTTTCCTCCTCTAGTTCTTCATCTTTATCCGGGCTAGCTGTTCACAAACTAGCTTCTTGCAGCAAATGTCACACACGCCTCCCTACGTCATGACACCATGTAGCATCGACGGAGCTGATTGGTCAAAAGAGGTATTAGGGCCAGCCAATGAGCGGGGCGCAACACGAGTTCCATAATGCTCCATTATTAAAGGGCTATGACGCGTTTTATTTTATCTGCAAGTAACAAAAATGATCATTTTCCATTTTCATACATGAGCTCAGAATCCTGAAATCATTCCCCAATTTTCCTTTTTTTCTTATAAATGAATTTAAACTGTACAGAAAATATTTAAAACTGATAAAATCTTTTATGCTGATATTGTTTTTTATGATTTTTTAATATAATTGGTGGTTGGTTATGGTGGTTTAATGTTGGTTGTTTTTTTTTGTTTTTTTAAACAATATATTTATTGTTTTTGAACATATACATACACATGCTAATCCACATATGTTTATAGTAGCATAAAAATAAAAAACAAAACAAAAACATTTGTGCATCCTCAACCAAAATACACATGGAGACACATGAACAAAAACCTTCTCAGACAAATATAGAAAGAAGAGAGACAGATAAAGGGAAAAGTATATATATACACACATGTTTATGTATACATCTTAAGTACATATACAGTCCTCTAGTTCTATTTAAATTCAAAATCCATCATAGTCTTCCTGTAATTAAACACAAGGTAATCTCATTGCGAGGTTTACTTCAGGTAGTATTCAGTTCTCCTCTTCATCATTTGGTAAATCTATACTTTTAACAAAAACAGTGAATGGTCCCCACACTTTTTCAAACATATCCTGCTTCCTTTGTCTTATATACGTCACTCTTTCTAATGGAAAAGTTGTTAACATTTGGCTGACCCAATATGTGATACTTGGTCTGCTAGTCTTCTTCCAATAATGTTGGTTGTTTTAATCTGTTTTTTTTTTTGCCACACTTTGAAATTTGTTCCAAATGTGCACCACAAATAAAATGTTTTATTTTTGTTGTATTAGAATGGGAAAAAAGCACAAAAGTTATATGACATACTAAAACATTGGGAGTATCTGAGCCCCTAAGGGGACCTTGGGGGAAACAATCAGATGGTGAAAAAAAACTGATGGTGTAGAAAAAATTTTGATGTTGGGAAAAAATTGATGATGGGAAAAAATAGACGGTGGAAAAAAAATAGATGCTGAAAAAAATTGATGGTAAAAAAAACATCAAAATGTCTTTTTCATGATAAATTTTTTTCCAGCATCATTTTTTTTCTCATCATCCAATTTTTTTCCATCTGATTTTGTTTCTCTCCCACGTCCCTTTAGAAGCTCTGTGGATAACTGAGATATATTTATATTACGTCTTGTATGTTATGTAATTTATTATACGAATTTTTAAAAACTTTTTCTTTCTTTGTTTTTAATTTAACACTTCCACAGTCTGTCCACCTGTCTGGGGTGTAACCTGCCTCTCACTCAGTGTCAACTGGAATAAACTCCAACTTCCCCGCAGCCCTTTACAGGATCTTGAACGATGCAGAAAATGCACAAATTGTAGACAAACACTTAACAGAATGCAGGACATTTTTTTTAAGCTTAACAGTTTCTGGTGAGAAACCTAACCAAAACTCCTGTTTCCTATGAGTCCCCCCAATGTTTAAACAAAACCGGCGCCCTTGGCTTGGTAGGTAACAGAGGGTGGGGCTCTGTATGCTATCAGTCATATTGTGCTGACCTGGAGTAAAATATTGATACAATTCTTTGTTTTACTGGGCCTGGCCTGATGAAGGTGCTCCAAAAGTTGCAAAGACATTATTTTGTATATTTACTCAGTAAATCAGTGTTCTTTATAAAGTATAATGCAACATCAGTAAAGTGGACATATTACACATGCATATTAAATACTTTAGAAACAGTAACAGCAGTGGTAATATGTCAAAACTACAAATTCTCAAGTAAAACATTAGTACATTTTGGGTAGAGTGTTTGAGTAGATTTGATATTTTCCATCTCTGCTTCCTGCACACAACCGACAAGTGTGAGTACAAACTGTGATACATTAACAGGTTTATTTGTCGTCTGTCCTCCAGTGACACTGCTGAGTGGACTCTGACGACACTTTGACAGATTGATCCATCAAACAACTGTGCTTTGTCCTTTTCAAAACCAAGCTGTTATTCCCCAAAAGGGTGCTTCGCTCATTACAGTGATTTTGAAAAAGTAACAGTAAAATGAATTTTGTCACAGTGCAATTTCAATAAATGTGGAAAACTGAAAGTTTCATTACACAAAAAAATACGTCTAGAGGGCATCAGCAGCGTGGTTGAAGAAATATGCTGATGTTTTCATTTGACAGAACATAAGAAAGCCAAAGATTAAAATCAAAATTTTATTCACAAAGACATCAGAAATAATGTGTATCTGAACCAGGTATGCCTTGATCTCCTCCAGTGTTGTTTCCTTTTATTTTTGTTTTTTTTTCCTTGATGTTGGTCGTCTGGCTCGATCTGAATGTTGCTGCTGGACTGCAAACATTTTTTTCTTTCAGTAGTTAATTAAAAAACAAGAATAAGCCTGGACAGACCCTGGAAGAAGACACATGTCATTCTGTAATATTGTAACTGTATTTCAATATATATGTCTGATAAAAACCATACAAATACAAATGTAACATCACAAAACACGTCTATCAGGCTACAGTATGTTCTCTCCTTTAGCGTATTAAACTGGCTCAGCAAGTATTTTTAAAATCACATTTTTATAAGTGTGAGGTTCAAGCTCATGTCTTGTTAAAAACTCACTATGACACATTAGTGGTGATTGTGGAGTTTTCTTGGGAAAAAAGTTTTCCACGTTTCACAGTGATTGTTGACAGTCCACTGAAGTAACAGGTTTCCATGGTAACCATTGACCAAAAGTCTTTGAAAAGTGAATATTTGAGATTTGAGAAGGTTTCTGTAAAGCCTCTGAACACAAGAGCAGGATAAACTTGCACAAGAGGAACTCTGTAAGGTAGAAACTGAGGACCAGTCCAACATAAAGTCTCTTAACTTCACAGCTTTCACTCCAAGTCGTACTTATCATATGACAGCTGCTTCAAATGTGTGATACTGTCTGAAATAAAATCACAAAAACAGAGAGAAACAATTAATAGTGGTACAATAAAGGAATTTAGCATTTCACACGGAGATTGTCGGAAAATTTCTTACCCAGCACCCACTGCTCCGACAGGATCCTGCTCCCCTCTGGTCTCTTGCCGCTGTATCTCCCGATGCAGATGCCCGCCTGCCGCACCGTTTTGCAGACTGTTCCTCCACAGAGCTGGATCAGCTCCACCAGGCTCTCAGGGGGCGGCTGGCAGTGCTGGGACACAAACATGGCTGGTTGGTCCTGGAACAGGTCCTGCTGGTGCTCTCCGGCAGACAGGTGCCTCTGGAGACGACAGATCTGGGAGGAAAAACTGACGGTTAATCAACGCACAGAGAGTGGTGAAATGTAACTAAGTACATTTACTCAGTCACTTGTGTGAAATTTGAGGTATTTGTACTTTAATTGAGTCTTTCCTTTTCACGCCACTTTATCTCTACTCCTCTACTCTACTGTTTTTTTTTTGCTTTCTAGCCTGGAGTTTATATGAGAGGACTGATGCCACCTAATGCATAAATATTTTGTGTACAGACAGTATGCTAAATACTACCAGTGGCTGGTTAACTTAGTTTAGCATAAGGTCGGTAAACAGGGGGAATTCATTTGTAAGTTATAACATCCAGAAAATGAGACAATACTGAAAGTGGCCTGAAGGTGGCTGCTGGATCACTGGAAGCTGTTTGGTCTTAGAGGCTTTCCAGGGTCTTTTTTTCATGTGCTTCAGAGCGAAACAACATTAAAAGCAGATTTAGAAAGCAGCTTTTTTTCAGTGTTTGTTATCTATTTCTAAGTAATTTACCACAGTCAATTACAGAAGAATCACACAACAAACTTTGAACAAATTATTCAGCACACTTTCATTTCACCCAGGCAGTCTGTTCTCTTCTATTTTTCACATTGAAACAACTCCATCAGAATCACAGTAACTAACACAACTCCTCACTCAGTGTTTAACTCTGAATGACATTAAAACGGGCTACAATTCTCTCTCAAGCTGACGCTATACCAAAAAATTTTTTTACCGTCGCAGACAAATTTCCAATATCAGAATCAAAATCATGAAAGTTTTGCCAGAGTTGTGGCACGCTGCTGTGATCTTTATCATTTGGTATAACTTGTTTTTATAAAACTTCATCAGAGATGTCTCAAGTCCGTCTTTTTCTTGTCTTGACGTTCAGACGAAATCAAACATGTTTAATATTATTGTAAGTTTTTAAGCTTGGCTTATGCGAATGCTGAAGTTAAATGATGTGGACAGGTTCAACGACCAATAGCTGCGATCTCTGCAGCGCCAAACAGGAAGCAGCGAACCGGGTAGTAGGTAAACATGGAGGGGAGCAGATTCAGGGACGGCACGAGAACATAAACAAGTCTCAGTTCTCTTTTACTAAAAAGGAGGAGAAACTGTTGAGTCTGTGTTAAATTCACCATGTATCTGATCCACCAACCAGAAATGTTAAATTTTGAAGCAGGTTGCCTCACAATTTAACTGTTTTTTCCATTTAAAATGGTGCAGTTAATCAACGGAGGCTGGTGAAGAGGCAAAATCCAAGATGTTAAGTTTGTACGGAAACACGTTTTAACTTATTGGATTATATTGATGCTGACTTGACAAGAATACTGTCGACATATGACGCCTTTTATCTTGTGTTTCTAGAGTTACGTTTTTGCTGATATGTGACATACAGTATTTCTAAAAGGGAGTTTGGTTTAATTTGTTCTACCTGGAGGGGGATAATCAATAATCAATAGTCTTACAAATAGTGACCTTGCAAGATCACCAGTCTCTGCAAAATCTTAAAGACTGTGGTTAAAAACTCTTAGATGTAAGAGGGTGTCTGACTTCAGACTTTTAAAAGTCTATTCAAAGTCTTCGAGTGTATTGTAGGCATTATGTTTCTGGTTTTATTTCAGCAGCCCACATTGTTCAGAGTATTATCAGCTCTGTCTGACTCGATGTGAATTTCTTTGAGGTTCTGTTTCTTTTTGGGTTTGATGAGTGATGCTCTGC
Source organism: Plectropomus leopardus (assembly GCF_026936395.1). Classification (NCBI taxonomy): domain Eukaryota; kingdom Metazoa; phylum Chordata; class Actinopteri; order Perciformes; family Serranidae; genus Plectropomus; species Plectropomus leopardus. Next base: position 19,270,859 of record NC_142188.1, on the reverse strand, counting down.
GCTCTCACTACAGGCCTGCTCTGTATCCAGCAGGGGTCAGTTACTAAACAGAAGGGGACAATCTGCTCTATTCTGAGGATGAATGCCAGGAAACATGCTTTAAGGCTTTTAGTCTTTTGTCAATGTTCACACAGGTTTCACTTTACGTCAAGTTATCAGGGGTTGGTCAGAGGGCTCTGGGACAGGGTCAGGTTAGCATTAACCCATGTGGTGAACTTCAAAGGGAATGATTGAAGACTATGTGTTAGGTCTATTATGTGAGAAAAGAGGATTAGAAAAATAGAAGAAACACAAAAGGGCAACATGACAAAAACTAAACAAAATGCTGTTTAAGTATTGTATGAGTATTTTAAGAAAACAATATAAAACCTCACAAACAACCTCATCAAACCATGAATTGAAGTCAACGGGAATCACATTAAACAACAGAAAAACTACATCAAAACATCCATTTACAAACTCTCACACAACTCATGCAATATAATCCAAGTTTATTCAGTCGTATGCTCAGTGCTTCCCAAACACATGCATTACTATTTCAGTTCAAACTATTTAAAACTGCACTAAAAGTGAAACTCATTTCAAAGCCAGAGTTCCCGAATAAAAACACAAATTTGCCTTGCTGAACATGGTAGATGTTAGTTTAGTTAGTTTAAGTGACTTTGGTTATTTAAGTGATTCACTACAAAAAAAACTGACTGATTAAGGAATGAAGGAAGCACAGATAGGTTTCACTATTACTTCATTTCCACTTCTGAAATAGCTGTCTGTTTGGAAAGTATTGAGCATACGGTCAGATACATGAGACCTGGATTACTCTGCACCACCTGTGGGAGACTTTGCACACTGATGTTTTGATATGGTTTTGCTGCTTTGAAACTCGAACCTTCAATTCATCAAGAACTTTTTCCATTTTTGGATTCTTCGTTCTTGTGGAGGCATGTGAGACAAGCAAGTTTTCACGAATTCAACATAACACAGGGTGAGTAATTGATATAGAAATAATCGAATAAAATGAATTTTCATGATGATAACTATGACATTTACTTTCTGCCGTGTTCAGCAGCAGTTTGCATAAATTTAATTCATACTGCTGCATTAAAAATATATTTTTCATGACCCTCATCTCTCTATGAAATATTTGCATATAAACTATTTAATTTGTTGCATTCCTCAGCGCTAAAGTTTTCAAAACTCCAGAGAATGGGTTATAGACATGCCAGTGGCAAAAGGCTTTTTCTGACCAACACTCTTGAAATTGTTAAAACATTAGTTAAATTGTAAAGTGCCAGCAACTATTCATTCTTCACCTGGGAAATTCCACCTCCTTACATGGTCAACCAGATCAATATCTTCGCAGCCACTAATATACACTTAAACTTCTCTTGTTGTGCACAATAACGTTTCTGCAGAGGCAGATAGATTGTCCATTTCTTTGTATAATGAATTACAGCCTGTGCTTTAGCATCATTTACACTGTCTGCTCTTTGCATGAGAACATCTTTAGTGTGATATGTTCAATAACTGTTACCATTAAAGTTTAAGAGACTCATCCTGAACACCTGAAAAAAATCAGTCTTTTTGGAATGACGGCAAGTCCTTCCTCTTTGGTAATGTGCCCTAAATATGTTGCATTTCCCGTATACAGTAACTCTTACATCAGCCTACTTCCTACAATTCTGTTTTGGTATTTCTGTCCAAGTGCAGAGTGCAAATCTAAGGCTGTCCTGACAAAAAATGAAATATGGTGCAGTCATGGTTATGTCAAGGTAAAATGAGAGGATAAAAAGCTCAAGATATTTTCAATTACATTGCAGACCGCTGAAGATGGACCAAGGTTTGTCTGTTTTTCAAAGACACTGTGAGGCCAGTAAAGAGAGAAGCTACTAGATCAATAGGAGAGTCTTTGATGGAGGCACATTCCTGCAGTATAGTACAAAACATCCTCCTATGTTATTATCTTTCTTGTGCTAAACACCTGCACTTTGTTCCCTGGTGTGACACAAGAGCCCTCAGACAGACTGCAGCAAAGCATCTGCTGCAATCATGGGAAAACTTACAACTGGTGTCTTGCAGGATAGTCATTATAAGAGAAAAAGATTGTATTTGACTGTATCATGTTGTGGAGAGTCAATCCTCTTGTTTTTTAGAAACATAACCCAAGGGTGATGGATTTTTTAGAATCATTTTCTACTGAAAAACATTTTCTTCTTCAAGCCACAGAAAAAATAAGTTCCTAACACAAGCATTTCAGGCATGTTGTCCACAAAGGATGTCTTGAAATGCTCCACTCTCTAACAACGTCAGAGCATGCCGGAAAATGACAACACTGCCTTCAATAATTCTGGAAAACATCCATTTTTTTTTAAGGATCTGTATTAAGTCTGATCATTTACAAAGCACTCACACGGATACACACTTAGAATAAATGCAAAGTAATTCCTCTGTGTGGGATCACTTTTGTCTTTCTATTTCAAGCTGGTGTAGACGTAAAAATTTGGGACAGTATACACCCACAACATGCCCACATATTCAAGCTGTAAAAATCTCCATTCTAACAAGGTACTTAAAAAAAACTGTATTTTCTTGTTGAGAAAACTAAGGAAGACCTTTCTCATAACTTTTTGATCTGGAAGAGCAAACAATGCTTTATTATACTCATGGCTCAGTGATCTGCCAAGTAAATTTCATCTGTATCTTGCATAAATCTACCCTGAAGCAGAGGCAAATAAAAAAAGCCACTATTTTGTGGTCAGAGGTCATCAAGTGGCACTTTCAGTTTGTACCAGTAACAGATGATATGAGACTTTACAGACCCTGAGACCTCAAGAAAGATCTGGGAATTCTGGATTGTTTCATAACATTTTGAACTTGTAAAATAAACTGATGTAAATAAAAAATAAAGATGACAAAAAGAAAAAGTCTCAGCAAAAGGGAAAATCAGTAGATTTTGATGGATTAAAAAAAAAAAAAAAAGAGTACAGATTATATTCATAAAACACCGTATAAGCCATAGTAGATAAATGGGTGTCATGAGTTATTTTTCCTGTGAATCTCCCATTCAGAGATGCAAGTGTTTGTCAATGGCCGGGAAACATTTTTCAATGAATGGGATGGATGCTGTTACTATCAGAGTGTGCTGAAGGTGGACAGCTGCATCCTGAGTATCCGTTCAAGTAGAGAAGAAAAAAACACGTGGAGGATATAGTGGAACGTGTGTAGTTTTGTGCATCTGCTCGTCCGTGTAGTGAAGTGCGTGTGTACTGAAAGGAATCTGCACTTCACTGCTCTTCACAGTGACTGGTCACAGTGACGGGGGAGTGGTTTAAACTCACAGCTAATCAGAGGGGCCTCGGGCAGCTCAAACAAGTGGTTGAGAGCTTGATGAAAATCAAGCACATGCAGACTGGCACCGGTAACCTAAAGGGAATGACAGACTACCTCTAATTCCTGATGGCTTTTTCTCCTCCTACCACTGAGAGGGAATAAAAAGAATCTGCCGCACCTCAAGAGGACTGTTTACACTTGGATGCTATTGGACAGAGACATTCAGTCACTGAGAGAACCTGCACATCCAACTTGTGCTAACTTTATTTTTAGGTAAATAGCTCTACTATGAAGATGCTGAATGTGGACTTACTAGTTTTAAGTTTCTGCCTTGGTCTGGGGACGGGATACAGTGCTATGAGTAAGAGACAATATCAGATCCAGAACGGGCCGTGCAGCTACACCTTTCTGCTGCCTGAGCAGGAAAACTGCCAAACCCAGAGCAGCAACTACAACTATCCGATCCAAGAGGATGGACCTGTGGACAACGACGAGTCTGCTCAGAGGCTGGAACAGCTGGAGATCATCATGGAGAACAACACGCAATGGCTGCTCAAGGTAAAGCTGTGTCCGAACCCACTGTGATACCAATGACTGCCTTGATTACAGTGATTTGAGCGTTTCTGTGGAAAATAGGATGAGGTCTATTTATAAGAGTACAAAGTGTGCCTAACAGCTACACTTCCTGTACAGGTGCCACTGGAGATATTCATACTTCCTTTCCAATTTTGTGGAAAGGAAAGACGGTAGCATTTTAAAGAAACTCAAACACCTGGTATGGAGCTTGGGGATCATTTGGATGAAATATTGACCAAATTTCACACTAAAACATTTGTAGAATTATCTGATATGCTTCAACATGAGGGACTTTGGCAATTATAACATCTAGAACAACAAGAAAGTATTTTTTTTCTGACTCACAAAAATTCAAGGATATCTGCTGTTTTTGATTTCATGCAATTGGCAGATTATTCAGACTCATAATAAACCACAACCTTTTTTTAAGTACCACACTAACACGAGTCAGGCTAACCAATATTACGCTGTTCCACAAAACCAGACATGACATAACTGTTTAAAAATTAGCTACAATTTACATTAATTACAACGACTTGGTAAGTTAAGTCAGAGCTGTAGCACATAAAAAACAGGGGTGGAAATCACCATAAGTGGCACAATACAATTTTATCATGATTCTTCAGTCGTGATACAGCGTTTTGAAATGTTTTGCGATATGCTGAACATAGTATTTTGCCATATATTGATTTAGTGCCTTTTTACAAGTGCAAACTGTGTCCCCAAAGTAAAACTTTGTCAACATCTGTTTTTCTGATGAGTCTTCAGTCTGATCACTTTGAATCATTTTACTGCAGCAAATTGTATCTCTTGGACTGAAAAAGCAAATTATTTTACTACTGCAGTGACAGTTAATCTGTAGTAGCTAATTTGTATTTGTAATAGTAATAATTTATGTGGTTAAAAAAAGATACTTGACGTCCGTGTATCGATACAATATTGCCATGCAAAGATATTACATAATGTTGTATTGATTTTTCCCCTCTTGCTTATTAAAAAAAAAAAAGAATTACACATGGCATTACCAACCATATTCTATTTCTTTTGAAAAGGCACTTTTGAAAATCGGCTGTGATAATACAGACTTGGAAACAAAATCAACAAATGTGCTTAGTGTCCATGAGACACTTTTGATTCACTGCAAAAGGACACAATGGTTTTGATGACTGACAAAGACTCAACACAGGTGTCCACACAAGAGACACATACTTCCTTTTCAGTCCGCTGAGGCTTTACTTGCCCGGGTGAGAGAGGTGAACCGCCTCTTGTCTCGCTCCCTCTCTGCTCCCTCTTCAGAGTGTGATTACTGATCAGAACTATACAAGACGAGCCAGACAAGACAAGACCACCTCACAGCTTGATCGCACAATTTCTGTCTGGTAACATAAAGCGAGCTCTGATCTGTTCTGAAGGAGAGCTCAGAGGGCACAAAAGCTCAAGGACTGCCTCAGGAACCAAAGCTGGCTCGTACAACAAGGGAAGAGCTGACAAAGTCCAGCAGCACATCTGACACAGTGGCAGGTTACATATTTCTTACAAAGAATCATTGCAAACATGTTTGGAGGAGGATTTTAGTACCCTCTTCTGTTGTGTGACTTCACCGAATCAATGTGCAAGGTGGAGGATAAATACGGGAGAAGAAATGGCTGCTTAGGTGGGATGGTTAAAGTTTCCCAACGCAAACATTATTTCCTAAAATACTTTTTTACTTTTTCTACTTTTTGCCATAAAGAAAACAACTGATTTGTATAAACTCCAAAATACATCCGAATAAAATAAGGATTCTCAATATTAAATATTATATCTTACCACAGCTCTGTGTAAACTAAGTGGAAGGATTTGACTTTGTAAATATCTATAATTCGGCAGGTGTGCTGTGGGAATTATTTGCTTTACAACTCAGGAATACTTTGTGAAAAGACTATTGAATCCTGACAAGCTGTAAAGTGTGGTGAAGAGGTGAGGTGTTGTCTTCTCAGATAGAATAAGAAGGCCGCATTTCTCCAACAGTAAATACAGAGTAAATGCTACAGCTGTAAGCGAGCTACCTTTAATGCAACCTTAATTCATTCATAATCATATATGTTGAAATAATAAAATTCTACTTTTGAATAAAACATTCATAGGGTAAAAGGTATCCACTCCATGTTTTAAAAGGTTTCCCAATAACCCTCAATAAGAACAAGCAGGTAAAGGAAACAGAGGGACGGTCAGTTGGATGACATTTAACTTTAGCTAATCATAAAAGAGCCTCACTCATCAAACCTTCCATTAAATCCCCATTTACAGGAGTGGCTTGATGGACGAAAAAGTTTAAATAAAGTGTAAAAAGGATTCCCACACCTTAAGCATCCAATTCAAAGACTTCCCAGGCCCAATTCCCTCAAATTCAAGGACCCAATATGGCACAGCATGGATATAAGTTAGAATGTGACAACACTCATAATTTCTATAATGAGAAATAACAGGCTTGACAGAAGCTCACAATCAACAATGAAAAACAGAGAGGGGCTTGAATGTGTGAATACATTCTCTAACACACCACAGCAAATCAATGTATTGTGTAAGCTGAGTGGATTTCTAAGCTTGCACAAAATGCATAATTTAAGCCCTTTTTATGACCCATGTCTGCTTATGTCTAATTTAAAAAATGTTTATTTTAAGGAACAGTGGGAAACCTGGTAAATAACTTCAGAAAACAAAAAATTGCCACCAAATTTAGAGGACTCAGACTGTCACTTATGCTGCGTTCACATGGAATCAGGGAGATGGTGGCAAACCAAGGAGATCATTTTAGTCGATGTAACAGGGGAGTAAATTAAAAGTTAGGCTGGCAGAGAATACCGGCAATGGTAATGGTGGACGGTACTGCCATTAAAAGTTAAACATTTTAACTTTTTGACTTCCTGTTAGAGAGAGGGTAGTTGTGCGCACAACGAAATGAAGAAAAAAGTAACGCCTGCACACTTACTCCTACGAGTTTCATGAAGACAATGTTTCAGTCCTATTTAGATCTTCGTCAAGTCTTCATTAAACTTGTGTGGCATGGAGTAAGAGTGCAGGCGTTACTTTTTTCCTCATAACCTTGATGACTTTAACAGCGATGGAATTTATACCAGATGTTGCGTTCACACAAGGCGAAAAACGAGGGCAACCCCAACAATTACCAGAAAAAATATATAAAATACAAAATTATTTTATTTATTTTATTTCATTCCATTCTTTGTAAACAATAGGTCATCACCATCATAACATATAATTTTTCTGTCCTGTCTTGTTTTTCTCTGCTGTCTGGAAGATGTTGTCCATCTGCCATCTATCATCTGCCTGATTCTATGTGACCGCAGCATTAAAAGCTTAAATAACGTCACGCTTTTGCATAAACATATTCAGTATGTCTACAAAAAAGTCTCCTTCCTATGACCTAAACCATGATTTCTCCACACATTATTTTGAAAAAAACAAAAAGAAGTTCCAAATCAGGACACAATAAATACTTCCATCAGGTGTGATTTACATATTTTAAATGGCCACTTCATTTCTCAATATCTTATTCACGCTGCACCGGCTGATGACAACTGAGGAAAACAATTTGTTGAGGAACTCAGTCACTTTTTACCGATGCCTCTGAGACACACGGAGTAAACAACTGATTAGATCCTTGAGTGTCAATGGGACATCCTGCCAAGATTTCAAATGACAGCCACCGACCACACATCCTTTTGTGTATCCAAGAACATAAACAAACTGGACGTCATGAAAGGAAGACAAACAAAATCAGCGCTAATTGCACATTTAACTTGTATTTTTCCACAATTAAAAATTAAACTAAAATTGGCTGTTCAGGCTCGAATTGCTGACTGATGAGTAAACAACAGAGGTGATTATGCAAACTTATTGTAGATGACAAAGATATTCAACTGACGCTGGTTTCCATACTGTCACGAAGGATGTAACTCCTCACTCAACACTTCCATCCTGTTTACGAGTCGTGTGACCTGATTGCCACTCAGGAACACCATGCAGGAAATAACTTAATGATTGGTCTCTGTCTAAATCTGGCAATACTGTAAGGTACAGAAGAACAAATCTCGTAAAGACGAAACACTGACCTTTTCCCACCCTGGCAGTAGGCATGCTCATTGTATTATTCCTATGATTAAGAGGTTTGGTGTGGGCAAGGTTACATCAGAACTGTGGATGTGTGTTTTTTTTTTTAAATCATTTTGAGTCACAATGATTCTGAATACTACTTTTCACATTTTGACTTTCAGGATGAACATCTTTGTGTAAATGATTCTTTTTTCAATTTAAAGAAGCTACTAAAATATCTGACACCATATAATAAAACTACTGAAAACGCCATGTGGAACCTGTCAACCCTTTAGCTCTCTAATGGTAACTTTCTAACATAGCACCATCAGTCTATTTCCAAAACAGGTTGATAAATGCATATTTTCATGTACTCATAGCATAAAAGTAGAGAAATATGATGGAAATACAGGTTTTTCAACTTGATAACACCAATGGTGCCAGGATGTGAACATCGGCGTATCTTGTGTGATAACTGTAGGTCCGAGGATCTGATGCTTGTAAAATTGGTGAAATCTTCGTAAAACTTATGTTTAAAAAAGTATTTTATTAATTTTAGCACACTGTCTTTTTAAGCATGTCTTATTTGTTTATTCTTTTTGCCACTGTTTTTATCTTATATTGTCATTGGGTACGCTTTTCTTTTGTAACTGTTATTTTTTGTTTCAGTGCAATCTTTAGAGCAATAAGTTGCAAACATTGCTCATCTGTTACATTGCTCATCGAAATTTGTTTTTCTTTGTATTCCTCAAAGTTGCCTGATTTTATTGCCTAAATTCTGCATTGTTTTTAATCTGGGTTCAACCATGGAACTATGCAACTTTGATTCAAAAAGCATTTCATAAATCAAGTTTATTATTATTATTGTTATTATTATGTCAGACAGAAGGGTAAAAATTGGTGTAATCAGGGTGTAAAACAAAACAACAATAAAATATACAAAATGTCTGCTACGTGCTCTCCAGAGAGTTCGAAAATAAGAAATTCAAATGTTTTTTTTTAATTTAAGCACGGCTACACACTGTTTACTGATCCACAGTATGCCAGTTAAAAGCTAGGTAACTGCTGATACTTGACTCTCTATGACAAGTGGTGTTTATTGCACTCCACTCACTGAACAATGAAGACTTTAGAGAATGTTAGTGCCTGGAACGAGTCCCAGAACCGACGAGGTGAATCTGAACAAGAAAAGATGAACAAATGACAAGAACTGAGGTTGCAGAAGAATCGCAGGAAGAAACAGACCTGCTCTGTGTCCAACATGACAACAGCAGATTGTAGTGAGCAACACCGATCTATCGATCTTAATGTAATACAGGATTGCGTGCACAACAAAACCGCTGGTTAATGACACCAATCAGTAACTCTTGAGCTCAAGCTAATTGAATTTCTTCCATGTTGCAGCTGGAGAACTACATACAGGACAGCATGAAGCAGGACATGGTCCAGCTCCAACAGACTGCTGTTCACAACCACACAGTTACGATGATTGAGATTGGAACAAACCTGCTGAGTCAAACTGCAGAGCAAACAAGAAAACTGACCAATGTGGAGGCGCAGGTGAGACTGCATCCACATACACAAGCACACACAAAAAGTGCACACATGCTATGCAAGCAGAACTCTGAGAAAGTCAAAACTCTGATAACTGTTTGCATTAAAGTATAAAAGGCTTCTCAACAGAATAAAAATGTGATGCAAGTAGTTTTTAATGACATGAATGCAGTAATATGTAACAAATCGTTTTTTCCATTCAAAGATGTAAGCCTAAGTGTGTTTTGTGATACACTGCATTAAATAATGAAAAAAAAAATAAGCAGAGGGAAAAACAGGCACGACTGCGTCAGTTTATTATTGTGGCTACACGTCAATGACCTTATGTGAGCCAACTGTACAGCATTTCCTGTTATTAGCACACTTGTATTCCCACAGAAAGGGTCTATCAGTTTGTCACAATCAGACATCCGTCTGTTCAAAGGCATCAACAGCTCCATTGGAGACACATAGCTACGATCCGTGTAAACAACCTGCTTTTTGCTGAGTTCAGTTCCTCCGAACTGGGAAATTAGAGGCAAGGTCCCCAACCCCAGAGTTTAGTTCAATACATCTGTCTGTGAAAAATAGGTGGATTTTGAATGTTTCCCTCTTTCAGGTACGTCTGCTGTATTGGAATCTGGTCGTTCTTTCCTGTCAGATTTTCCATTTTACAAATGGCTGTTTGCTCACTCTCAAAGTGCAAACTGGGCTTGTGCTGAATTTGATCCACTAATGGAGGAAGACAATTTGCCGGTCGACCTGACAAAGTGTTTTAAGATTGTTATGGTATTTAAGATTTTTATACACATGTTGTTTTTGCTTTTGTTGCTATACCTTCTAATATGTTACATGCTTTTTTACTTTTTTCTAAATTGATGCAAGCAGTGTTGTTATTTGCATTCAATATTAAGCATCAAATCGGAGAAGTGTAATATGCAAATAAAAAATTTCAAAGTAAAAATAATGACAGTTGATCAGTGTTTTATTTGACTAAACTTGGAAATGTGCTGTGTTCTGCAGGTAAACTCATTTAATTAATGGAGAGTCTCGAGCCCCTCTTGAGACTAATTTGAAGTGCAAAGTGTTTGCATCAGTCTGGAGCATCAAAAATCTACTGATGGATGAATGAAGGCTTTAGTAAGATATCTCAAGGATACAGCCTGACTGAACTGCTTCACCTTGTTTTTTTTGTTTTTAGGTAATTCATCATACAACTAGACTTGAGCGTCAGCTTCTTGAAAATTCCTTGTCAACCAACAAGTTGGAAAAACAACTAATTGTCCAAACAAATGACATCAGCAAGCTGAATGACAAAAACAGGTGAGGACATCAAATCACATGTCAGAAAATCACAGATAATACTAATTTTCAATGTCACTAAATGGATAGTTTTGAGCTAATCTGCAAAGGCAAAGCTCACTACTGAACTTGCTTTCTGTTCTCTTCAGCTTTCTGGAGAAAAAGGTGGAGGAGATGGAGGAGCAGAGGCAGGTGGAGCTGAAGATGCTTCGAGATGAAAAAGAGCAGCTTCAGGCTCTAATACTGAGGCAGACAGCCATCATCGGCGAGCTGGAGCAGCAACTGCTCAAAGTGTCCTCCAACAACACTGTACTGCAGCGACAGCAGCAGGAGCTACTGGACACTGTCAACAACCTCATTCACACCATCACTGCCGGCTCAGCTCAAGGTGAGTCCGCACTTCAGGTCATCATAACCTCTCTGGTGCACTCGAAACTTTTCTACAGTAATTCCACTAGCAAAAAAGTAATACACCACATGGCTGGTCACCTAGACACTCACATAATCAGTATTATACTGATGGAAATACTTTCCAGTTTATTCAGTAAAAGATCATTAATCTTTAATAGTTGACAAACACAATCCATTTTTCCCCATATTGCCAGAATTTATAAAGCTGGAGATTTGGTGAAAACATCATTATCTCCTTACTTTGAACATTTGTCTTAATATTTATCCAGTCAGTCTTTGTTGGAGGTTCTGTCTGTCACCATTTTTGTGTTGCAGCACTTTTGCCGGCTGCTAAAAATATCTTAAATAGATATTTTTTTCTGTTACAATAAATTAGTTGCAATATTTCCCAAATAAATTGTAGTGAATAAACGATCAATCCCATCAAGAAAAATGTAATGCACTGCCTGTAAGAATGAATAGCTGGGCAGCTCCTAAATATATGGAAATGATCTGCCAGCTGTTCTCCACGTTTCCGCCGACATTTCTGATGGACTCTTAAGTCTTATAATTATATTTTTAAAAAACACCATCATACTTGGAAGCCGCAAGTTCAGCGTTGAAATAAATGTAACACCTGCACAAATTAAAACCACGTTATGTAATTTCTACCTCCAGGGGTCTCTCAGTAAAAAAAACCAACAACAACCAATTAGAAACATTTCTATATCCATGCAAACAACCACCACTGCAGATGAAAATCTGTCTGACATGACTCAGGAAGAAATATTTACAGATTAATATTTTATTCAATTATGTTTTTGCAATTCTTTCTATTTAGAATTAGACATTTTAGTGTTAGACAAGTTAGTATCCATACACTGTGCAGCGACTGCAACTAATTCAACCAGCTGAGTGCTGTTATTCATGGCCAAAACAAGTCAGACAATAGCACAAACAAAATTGACCAATTAATCAGTGTTGTTGTGATGTTACAATGTTACAGTATACATTAGCTTACTGTCTGGCATGAGCCTAGAAGCACATTGTATTTATCTGGATCAGTATTCAAATATCATAAATAAGGCACCTAATGGTTTACTGTGTTGCAAAATTGCATGCAATTCTTAAAAAATTGATGCTATTTGGCAGATAAAAAAGCAGTGTTATTGAGTAAAATTCTCAATAAGTAAAATTCTGTGACTTTGTACTTGTATATTGTGCTTTTTTTTTTTTTTTCATTTGACCACACAAGGCGCTTTCACACTTTATGTTGCATTCACCCATTTACGCACAAATTCATACACTGGTGACCAAGTCTGCCACCTCATAAGCACCCACGCACCATCAGGAGCAAATTGGTGTTAGGTATCTTTGCTGAGGATACTTCGACATGCAAAGCGGCGGGGTTGCATATTGAACCACTGACCTTCCAATTAGTGGGCGACCCGCTCTTCCTATGGAGCTACAGTTAATAAAGGTTATATAATGCCATTTACAGGCGACATAATGAAATGCACTATTTCTTGAATAAAACTGCAGGTTTGTCTGAGTTTGAAAATTGTTATCATTAAAAGTACAAAACAACCCATGTTTAATTCGTGAAGCCATTGTGTGCGGTTGCGCTGTGTGTTGGCCTGCACTAAAGAAGGCCACCTCACTTTAATTACAGCATGCCTCACTGTCAGAGCAGAAACACTGAAGGAATGACTGTGACCTTATTTTCCTCTAAGAAGATGTGAACTTATCAAAGGAGGACGGTTAAATGCCGTACAATAGTGTGCCAAATTAACAAGGCTATTTTTTCTGCAGAGAGCAAAACTGTCATGATGCAGGACACTCCGACCACATTCACCGACTGTGCTGCTGTCTTCAAGTCAGGAAACACGCAAAGTGGAGTCTACACTCTCACATTACCCAACACTACAATGGAGGTTAAGGTAAAGTAAGCCTGTTTAACTGAGTCAAACTAGGCATGCACTGACCCACCCACACTTACACAACCTTGTAAATAAAACCTCTAGAGGTGCTCAGTACACAGTATTGTGATAGAGGTAGTTAAATTAAAATGTTCTTGGGCTTCCATTAATGATGTGCATGCTTGAGCTAAAACTGTGATCTCCTTAGAAACTTTTCAGCAAATAAGACTTGGACTTTAATTCTTTATCCCTGCCCTGCAACTCAACATTTGCTCTGACTAACCTCACATAAGACAGCATTGTCTAATTATTAATGAGCATGGATTCTTCACAGAGCATTAATTTTGAATTAATAATTGCAGCAGCCCCTTTATCCTTGTGTTGTTTGAAGGCTTTCTGTGACATGGAGACAGAAGGAGGTGGGTGGACAGTACTACAAAAACGCTTTGACGGACATGTTGACTTTCACCGTACGTGGCAGGAGTACAAAAAGGTAAAAACTATCAAGGAGAAATTCTTCCTTTAAAAAAAAATACAACCTAGGCTACGGTTTTCATTCCATATACAGTAAGAGGAATTGGTTTGGGCAACTGCAAGTGTTTTAAAGGCGTGTTGGTGCTCCTCTGTTGGGGGAATTACTACATGGAATCCAAAGAAGAATAGACACACCACAAACAGCAATCCTAGGTGATCACCATCTGCTATCCATGAAAATAATTTGAATTTAAAATCACTATAATTTGCCACCCATAAGCATCAATTACAGCACATCTAATATTTCTGTAAGTGCACCCAAAACTGTGCTTAAAATCTACAATCAAAAGGAGGACTCCCAAAAATAGACCAACATTGCCAACGCCAAGTAGCAGATAAATGGGCCGATGCTATGCCAAAAAAGAATCTCAAGTCCCCACGGAGCAATCATTACAGAGAAAAGCATTCATGCCATTTCCTTTATTCCTACCACAATGCAAGCTCAGTTAAAACTGGCATACTTTCTTTTCAATATCTCACTGTGAATATGAATATTGGTGATTGTTTTGTGTAACTGCTGGAAGTATTTTAAGTATGCTGATGAAATATTTGAGTTCCAAGGAAAAAGCACATGCTGTGTAAGAGAAGAGAAATGTGTGTTTCTGTCTGTTTGCTGTTATGTTAATGAAAAAAAAGCAACCTACAACCCTCTTCTGAAGGGGTTCGCAAAGGTTTAATTACACTTCCTTTGTGTCTTTCCAGGGATTTGGAGAACCTTCAGGTGAATACTGGTTAGGAAATGAATTTGTCTCCAGACTGACAATTCAGCAGTCCTACAATCTGAGGATCCAGCTGAGTGACTGGGAAGGAAACTCTGGATTCTCGCAATATGACCAGTTTACCCTCGACAGTGAAGCACAAAATTACAGGTAATGACAACATCAAAGAAACGTGTGTGTCAGATGCTTGGCGGCAATTACTGAGCATTTTTCTTTAAAGCCAAAATTTCACAGCTCCTGTAGCCCAAGTTATTAAGGACAAAGACGCCCATCAGCAAATCATGCGTCTCTCTTACAACAGTGCTTTTGAAGTCTGCCATCCAAAACACATCCCAGAAACTGGTGCCAGGTTTTAATCAAGGAGCGTAACTAAAGCACAGCCTCAAAACTCAAATCCTTGCAATTATTATGAGGAAATTAACAGCTATGTAAGTGACAACACAGAGTGGCACTTGAAACAAGATGCTTTCTTGAACAAAGAAAAAGCATCTTTACAGCTCCATCGTCAGAAGAACTCACATGTAGTGTCATGAAAATCGACTTCATACATGAATATATTCCCAAAGCTTAAAAGCATAATGGCTGTAATTATCATGTATTTTCTTCCAGCCTGGATCCATAATTCTGAATCTTCACCCACATCTGTTTTTTTAAGCAAATGAATGAGATAATGAAGTGAAACCATTCAGTCTGATTATCAGACTAATTCTCTACAGTTGCGACCACATGAATGGACACACTGACGGTGCTTGAGGGGATTTTCCACTGAATTCGCTCTGGTTGTTAACTCCTCCTATTAATGTGCAAGCAGGATTAATTCTACAGTCTTGATTGATAATTTATTCAATCAGCGTGTCCCTGGATCATATCACACATACATTTATCTCCTGAAAACCACTTTAGAAAGAACAAGCTTGTGGTCATCAATGCTGACCTCCTTTTTCAACATAAAGGCAAAACACATTATAGAAATTCCTGTGGATGGTCGCTCTTTGCTGTATAAGACTATTTACTTCCTGTTACTGACATACTGGCATCAGCCCAAAGAAAATATCATAAAACTGGTCTGAGCGTTTGAAAAATAGGAAATACATAAAATGTCTTGTTTTCTAACTGTCTGCACCGCTTGGCAAAAACACAACCGTAAGAAGTATTTTCTTTTCCGAACCTAAGCTGATTTCAGGAGAGGAATGGATACTTCCTTTGAATTTGACAAACAGACCTTGAAAAGCTCTGATTCAACACAGTTCTTTTCAGGTCTTAAGTCTACTTGACTATGACCAATCTGGTCTCCAGTTAGTTGGCTCAGTAATTCCAAATAACTCCCACAAAGACACTGCACAAATAGCACAACATGAATCCTTCAGCAAAAAAATAAAAACAGCACGACAACAAATGAAATCATCAAACTGCTTGTGAAAAAAACAAACCACAAAGAGCAGAAGTAAGAGAACAAAATTGTAATGAAAATAGCACACACTTTATGCCAAACCCCATTTTAGATCCAGTGCTAGTGAAGCTACAGCCAAACAACTGTATGAGTGAGTTCACGTTGCCTTTTGAGGAACAGCAATCACAGACTTCCTCCTCCTCTTCCTTCATTTTTCCTTTTCCACTCTACAGGATACACCTTAAAGGCTTCAGTGGAACAGCAGGCAAAATAAGCAGCATCGGGCAGCCAGGAAGTGATTTCAGTACAAAGGATGCAGACAACGACAAATGTGTTTGCAAATGTTCACAACTGACAACAGGGGGTAAGAAACACATTTTTGTAAATAAATTTGTAAAATACAATATTCCCGTCAATTTGTGATGTGGAACAAATTCCCACCCACCCAAATCTTGGCACTTCCCCGAAAAATCTTCAAGGGCATTTTGAGGGCTCCCATACTTTTGTGGCCAGGTCAAAGAGCACAATTAGCTAAGAGTTAATCACTGATCAACTCATTGGGGAATTCAGCCCCTACAATGGCTGACATTAATAGCCTGGGAACAGAGCTTTTCCCTCTCTCCTCTTGTAGCTTAAAGGTCCTCCTCCATTCCCTTCAAAGTGACTCTGCTGCCAGAAGTTTGTCTCCCTCTGTACTGGGGTCTGCCAAGTGAGCAGGAAAGCATGAAAACCCTAACCCTCTCCCTTTTTTCCCAGGAGGGGTCTTTCACAGGGGACTCCGTATGCACATTATGCACAATGGTTGTCTGAGTGGCACTGGCTCAGTAACAAGAGTCAACCCGCTGTTAAAAATACGAAACTGGCTGTTTGAATGAACAAAAAAATTGATGAATGTACTAAATCTATAAAGGCATAATAAGCTGCCTCTCTAGGATGTTGCAATCACGACATTCAACGCAAATTAAGCCGATTCCTATGAATTCTGGTGTCCAATCACCACAATTTTATCACAAATTCACAATTTAAAACGGGTAAAATCTCATTTCATTGTTGAACTGCACGCAGTGTATTGATTCACTCAACCCTTCTTTTCTCTCTCTTCGAGCTCCATGCCTGGGACAGAGTCACACTCACAGTGACAGGGCTAACTGCTAACATCACACAGCCATGGTTACTTAAGTTATTAAAGATAAATGGCAGAGTTGAGCTGTTTTGGTGTTGGTGTGAGATTTTTAGGAGAGTTTAACAGCTCAGGGATGAATGTTAGTCGCTGCTGCTGTTAGCTTATGCTAATCGGGCAGAGAGAGCAGGAGAAGAGCAGCTCATGGAGACGGTTCTGCAGCACTTCTTCAAATGGCAGCGACAGATGACCCTCTGTGATCAGCTGATTGTCTGTGAACTACTGCTGTTGGAGACACCGAATGCTGACAGAAAAAGGCTCTGAATCGAAACATCACTCCAATCTATTTTGCAACTTTCACTTGATGCATTGTAATTTTTTAAAAAAGCTGCCATGAAATCAGACATTTTAGCCACTAACAATCAAAAACGAGCCCATGAAATCCTGCAGGGACTGAATAACTATGGAAAACCATATTTTGAATCCCATGTATTATATATTAGCTGAAAATGGTTTGCAGATTTCTTGATTACTGTTTACAGACACACATGCTATACCAGGGTACTACGTATGACAGGCCAGTTATTAAGGGACTGACTTATAAATTGGTTTATCAAAGACTCTGGATTTTGTTTTGTTTTCCAGTAGTATTCCCAGTGCACGCTAATGAATACTAAAAAAAAATGTCATTGGGACCTAAAACAACAACTCTATGACATAGTAACAGTAGCAATTTTACTGTACATCCAATTAGATGCTGCAAAATGTAAAACGCCTGCCTGAACACCATGACACATACAGAAGAGTGTACTGACACTTCTTAACAGACAGATACTGGCGGCTCTCTGACATGATGACATGACATGGATTGAGCTATAGCACAGCACAGCTGAAAAGTGCATTCATGCTTTTCATCATACACACGCCATATAACAGTTAATGAAGCTTTCTCAGAGCAATCAATTAAAATGTGTAATTTAATGCTCATTAGTTTTGCTGAAACCTTAACTTTCTCTAATGATTCAATATGCAGTAGATGTTACAGCTTATTAACCTCAAAGGTTCAGGTTTGACAGGGTTGTAGGCAGTCTCCCCACGGCATTGTTTATAAAGTCTGCATATAAGTACAATTTTAATTTATTCTATAATGAATTCTATTGTGCTACGATGGTACAACTCTTTTTCACAGCTTTCTAAATTAAAAGAATAATGCATTTGTAATGTGTAAACACATCAAAAGTCAGTGCAGGATGACGTAAAGATGGTTCCATTCTAAAAAAGGCTTTAAAGTTTGTAATATTTTATTTTTATTCTATGACGGAGCTGTCAAGAATGAAAGCGACAAAGTTCTTAGCCAAACTAACCAAACTAGCCTTTTGTTATCACAGGTTACAATATCACACCACAGAAAAGACAGAAAACACAACCCCTGTTCTACACAGTGTTGAATGTATTATCTTCTTTGACGATATAACATCTAAATTTAAGTATGTCCTGTATTCTAGGTTGGTGGTTTGATGCCTGCGGTCCGTCCAATTTGAATGGGATGTATTACCAACAAGGCCAGAACTCAAATCGCTTCAATGGGATCAAATGGTACTACTGGAAAGGCTCGGGCTACTCACTGAAGTCCACTACAATGATGATCAGACCAGCAGACTTCTCAGGTTCCCTTTGAACCGTCATGCTCTGATTTAACAAAAATGCTAAGCAAAATTTGCCTGACAAATGGCAACAAACAACAAAACCAAAAATAAAATTCACAAGGGAGCCAAAGCACTTCATGAACATTTTTTACATACCTTTGGAAAGACATATTTTGTGCATGTTTTTGTGTTTAATTGTTTGAATCAAATGGGTTGTTGCAAGAAATTGTGAAATATGGACTGTCAAAATGACACAGACAGATAAACTATGTACAGAGAGCTATAGGTATAGTGATTACATTCAGCTAGCTAACAGGACAGAAGAGGCCAGAGGAAAAATAGACATTAATTAATCTAATTTTCTATAAGATTTTAATGTAGTTAATTCAATTATTTATGTTTTGAGTAATAGCTGCCTATGTCATTGAATAAAAGAGACTATGGTACAACACGCAGATCAACGACTGGCTCATAATGATTTTTGCGTTTCTGTTAAAGGCGTAAAATATAAATGCAAATGTAAAAATGCCACAGAAAATGTATCTCTTAAGATAGTGTTTTTCTCCTGAGATTGTATGTACATTTGTTGTTTAATTTATAAGTAGATTTTAAGTTTGATATTTAACATTATTGTATATGACAGACATTTGTGACAGATATTGAGTCCTAATTAGTTAACAATTTTATTGCACATACAGTAAGAAGATTTTTTAAAATATAATTCTGCAGTATGTTCCCACATGCTCATACATGATTATCTTTTATGCAGTCTTTTGGGAATGTATTTTTTTTAATTTATGCAATATTTCTTTTTAGACAAGCTTTGTGGTAAAGTTGTACATGTGAGAAAGATGAATTTCTCACCAATAATACTACTGTTTGACTGTAATGGTCTACCAGCTGTTATGTACCTGAAGTTGATTATTAAACACAACCACAAGGCAGAGAGCTTACGACATAAGCCTTACTGTCGTTTTCCTGTTCTACACTGTAACAACGAGCAGCCTGGTGAATACGCAGTTCACCAACCTTTTTCAGCAATGTTTTATCATTTCAAGTACAAAATAAAAATTCTAAATGTTTAAAAGTTGCAATTTTTTGTTGTTATTTTTAAGGTTGTGAGTCATATGTGTCGTGACACAGTCAACTTGGGGTTGGATATGGATAAAAAGCCACATGGGAAAGTCTAGTTTATTACTAATTCAGTCAATACCTGACAAATCAAGGAGCAGTGCTTCATTGGGTTAATATAAAGCTCAGTCAAATACAGCCATAAAGCAGTCCTGATCATTGATTTTCCAACAATTGTCTAATGCAGAAATATCAAAGGATGGGAAGCCTGATGGCTCGGAACGGTAGCAACATTTAGCCACGTAAAAAAAAAAAAAAAAAGTGTAAATGTACACTAAAATGTACACTATATTTAGAATATTTTCAAAGTTTAACCTTGTGTCAGATAGCCCTTTCTGAGACTCCATTTACAGAAACAGTGATTTCACTTTGTGGCACATGGAAGTTGCTTGTCTATTGTTGCTTCGATTGTTACGTTCGGTTGTGTTATTGTTTGACTATTGGAACCACACTTACGCGGCAGCCACAGCAGTAAATTGGTTTGAAGCAACATCGTTGTCCAGGAACCTTTGTCAGGTCACATCGAAAAAAGTTTTCAGAAAAGCTTGGCAAAATAAGATTTTGATATAAAAACAAACATACTTTAACCAAAATTTGAATTTTCAGATATGAATATATAAAAGAAATACTACTGAAAAGCTACAGAATTAGATAAAAATCTCAAAAAAATAAATAAAAATAATGGAGCTGCCCTATTAAAGTTAAAACAACCAAACTGCTTCATGTACTGGCCACATGTGACATGTAGCTTTTATTGTTTTAATCTTACAGCCAATTCACTGAGGTCAAGATATGAAAGAGATGTCATTAAAATGAACTGTTAAAATTGTTTGTTTAGTGAATACTACAAAAATACATTCCTATCATGAATACTGACAACAGCTAAAGGCAACATCACGCTCCACGGGGCACAGGAACTGAGTCAAAGAGGGAAGCATGTGGTTTGCCACACACTGGATGCGTCCATAAGAGTAAAGCAATGACAAACAGCCATTGGGACATAAAAAAATAATTAGTCTGTCACAACAAAAGCCATGATGCAATTCTGAGAGGAAATGTGTTGACATTTGTCCGCATCAAGACCCCACGTCTTCCCTCGCAGTGGCAGGAGCGGACAGTGATTCATGGATGACGAGTTCAGGAAGAGGCAACATTCACAGTTCACACAGGATGCCTCAGGAAAAACAAGTGGACTGAAAATGGATGACTGGCAATAAAAATTAGCAGGTTTCCGTCCAACTTCCTCAGCTTTGGTTTTACGAGCCTTTATTAGTTTTGAGTGTCAAAAAGGGGCATTGCAAAGATGATTTATATATGTCGATATGCAAAATAAAAATATTTATGGTTAAATTTTCTTGAGAGCAAAACATGTCAGACATTTCTTTTGTCTGTAAAATAAGTGCATATATATGTGTGTGATTCTCTGACTTGGCACTTATCCAGGACTATATACACAGTTTACGGCGCAAATCTTTCAGTTAAATGCCTCCGCCAACCTGTCAAGTTGCTGTTTGACGTCTATGTCTGTCCAGACTCATATAACATACATAGTGAAGATTTTGAAGGAATTTATTAAAAGTTGTTTTTTTTCTTGCAAAACATGGATGTCTGACAAACATATTCCCCTCGGGCAGCACAAAAGATTTATACCATTAGGAGAAGTTTCAAGGTCGGCACCCAAGATTAGTGTCACAATTTTAGTGTCTGACCAAAAGTCTCCCCTTCAGTTCCTGAGTTATGATGTTGAAAACTGTTTTTGCAGAACATAATGTCACAGTGAGGTTGTCCTTTGAGCTTTTGGATACAGGTCATCGCTTGATCATTTTATCCTATTAGACATTTGTGTGAAATTATGTCATAATTAATGTCAGCTATGACCAAATGTTTTTTTATGAGATCATAAGGGACTTTGACCACCAAAGTCTGATCAGTTCATCGCTGATTCCAGGTGAACATATGTGCCAAAATACCAAGAAATTCCCTCAAGGAGTGCTTGAGATATCACGATTTCAAGGATGGGACATAAAACAGAAAACCTGGAAACATAATGCCTCCAACTACAGTTGTTGCCACCACAGAGGTATAAAAACATCTATGTAGTTAATTTAAAGGCTTCTTTTTTAATTTAGTCACATTTAGAATGAAATATATGAAATATATATATATATATATATATATATATATATAGGCAAAGGCACAAACTACCAAACTTACTATCTCTTAATGTAATGTCATTCAAAAGAAATTAGTGGTTTACAGGGAAGTATAATGCTGGGTTACAGTGGTGCAGTAGAAACTTTTACTAGCACTAAAAAATAGTATTGGTACTCACTTGTGCTGCAGGGAACTGTTCTGAAAGTTCATATGGTTCCTCTGGAATCCACTGCCTTTGCTCCAAACACCAGAGGATCTACCCAGGAAAAATAAAAATAAAAGACAGTGTCACACTTCATCACCATTTTAATAATAACAAGCAATGAACACGGATACAAGCATACATACCCATTCAAAAGACAGGATCCAGCAGCCACGAGCTATGCCCAACAGAATATTGAGAGTCCGCCGGTGACCACCAGACAACACATGAGTTGTGCTCTCACAAACTCGATCGACGATTGAAAAACCACCCAGCACCTTCACCACCTGAATCACAGTGTTCTGCTTCCTACAAGAGGTGAGGACAGTGGAAAGCATCCAGCACATATAATTAAATAACACATGTTTTTCCAACTAGTTCACCTTCACGCTTAAGACAGTGTTTAAATGTTTGTACTTACTCTGTAGGCATGCTCGTCATGACCAGTGTTCTCATAGCCTGAAACAATAATGAATGACAAAAAAATGACAGCGATAAAACATTTTTAACAAAATTTCTGTTTACTTGGCTGATCTTGGACACTTCAGCTTATATTGTATAAACTAAATGCAGTTGTAAAGGATTTAAGGCAACGGTTAGAAGTGAGAAAACAAAGAATGATAACAATTAAATCATTACCCTGTCTGTGTTTAACGCTTTCACACATTTCATTTTTGGGGAGTAGTTCTAAGCCTCACAGCGTTTTCTTTCTTCTTGCACTGTGTCACAAGATCTACATATTTGGCAAACAATTAAATAAAAGTGGAGCAGCTACAGAGCACTGATTTGGCTTGATTTGTTTCTTGGCTTGTGTTTGCAGGAGCAAAAATCACAGAAAAAAGGGTGTGAAATTTGTGAACAAATATACACTTTAGTGTAGCCAATGATACAGTATCTATAAACAGAAAAAATGGCTTAAAGACACTGGGAAATGTATTGCATGTATGTTTCTTTTGCGTGTAGGAATTTTTAGCTGGTTTGTTGAATGATACAGCACTGAACAGGTAAAAGGATCACTATGCAACAGCCAGACAAACTGTGCACTTTCAATAACCCTGCCGAATATACTGTTGCATGGAGACCAAAAAGGAAATCAAACACCAAGGCCATGAGTGGAGAAAAACACATTCAGAGCCACTGCAACAGAACTGTAAATTTGTAACCTGATGACTGTGATCCATCCAGCCTTGTACTTTGGCTCCAATACAGCAAGCCATCATCGACACAAACACCTGAGCAGCAGTTACAAACGGGGCCCTGGGCCCTTTCCTGCCACACTCTGATATCTGGTCCCCCAGCTGGATGTCAGGGGTTAAGGCCTGCGGCACATAGTGGTGCCAAAATGGTCCACCGGTTCCTCCCACAACAGTCACACATCACATTATCCCTGATAAGCAAGTTGTGAACTCATTGAAGTGGTTACCATCACACCATGACTGCTACTCCTCTGTTGTCATGAAAGAAGTCGTATTCAAAGGAAAACATTTTGATATGCCAGTTTGCTAATGATCTACACCAAGGTTATCTTATTCAAACGCAGGACATGTAACAAGAAAAACAGCTCATTCTGAGGTCTTTCATACTAAGTCAAACAGCTCAAAACAAGGGCAGCTACTCTGAAGGTTCCTCAAAGGGGACTTTGGCTTATCTTTCGCTGTGAACATGTTCTGGCAGCAGCACAACAAAACAGGCATTGAAGAATGAGTCGCACGTAACGAGCCTCTGACAAAGAGCTGGTGTGAACTGCAGCATGGCCTCGGAGCACCAGCACTCCCAGCACAAATGAAGGAAATTCTTCACTGAATGAGTAGACGGCTGCTACTCTGTGCAGAGTGAAAATGACGCTATCCAGAAAACCAAAGACAGATGAGGATCTGGGTTTCTGCAAAGATTGAGATTGACTGAGGCTGTGAGAGCCAATTACAAAGAGCGAGAGTGAAAACAGAGTGATAACCACTTGTCACATATAGACTGAAAAACACCACTGGGCACATACAGTGTTAGTCATACAGCTTAAAGCATGTTAGATTTAA
The DNA here is from genome assembly GCF_026936395.1 of Plectropomus leopardus. NCBI lineage: Eukaryota > Metazoa > Chordata > Actinopteri > Perciformes > Serranidae > Plectropomus > Plectropomus leopardus. The sequence goes on along the minus strand of NC_142188.1, from coordinate 19,246,791 downwards.
GAATTTTCAAGACTTTTTTTAATGCTACTTAAAATAAAATATAAATCAAATGCTATAATAACCAAAACTGAATGAAAAAAAGCATGACTTTTACTTTGGGTTAGGGACAATTTTGCCCAAATGTTTATCGTAACATACAAAATGACTTATTTTGTCCCATGTTGGAGACTGAGGGTAGAACAGCACTGGGAAATAAAGGCCTTATTTTAAGATAAGTGATTTAAATTCCTTTTAAGACTTTTTAAAAATCTGCAGGAACCGTGGAGACATTGCGTGGACACAGTCAAAGCAACTTCTTCTGACTCTTGACTGTTATTGTATGAAGCTTATGCTTAAAAAGACCAAAGCTCATCAGATTTTTAGGGATTCTAGTAGTGAGTTGGGTCAATGCATTTATAGAAATTATAACTGACAGTACAGAGATGATAAGAAATGAGTGATGAGAAATGACATGCAACAAAGATCCCCAGCTCAAATCAGGAGACATCAGAGGATAGTTAGGCTCTTGGTCTGACCCTAAAGATGCTTTTTGCAAAGAACGCTCTTAAATGGATTATTGACAATACAAGAGAAAGAATTTATTAGGAGAGAAAAGTGTCACAAAGGTCCCCATATGATTTGAAGCGAGGACTTTAGAGGTATATGGTATGTATGCCAGACCACCAAACAGACCTGTCTGCAGGGTTGCCAAACATTTTTACCAATACATTTTCAAACATTTTCCATATTTTACTCCATTGCTCTGACTTTCTTCAGGTGGTTTGAAATGGGTAGGAATATACCAATGCAGCCATACAGTATTTAACACACTTCCGAGGCGTTATGGATACACAAACTGCTAGTGCTTGCTGACTTCATTCACTAAGTAGACATTTACGCTGCCAACTGGCTACAAACAGACCAGACCAGCACATTCGGGTGCTCTGCAAAACATTAAAGCCACTTCCCTTTTGGGAGGAAGAAAAAAAGAGAACAGCCAAAGATCCCAAAGATGTGGAGAAGTGTGTTTGTATTATACTTTTGACATATTTGTATGGATTTATGTTTTGTTAAATAGCATTTGCTTACCACTTAAAAAAAACCTTCACGATCTGTCAACAGTAAATGATACTGGTGATGTTTCAATGTTCACGCAGTGCAGCACTAAAATTTAAATAAGTATGAAAGGAACATATTTCTCCAAATATTAGATATGTTTGGGGTTTCTGAAGAACATATTTTAAACCACAGGCAAAACAATAAAAAAATCATCAAAACATTTTGTTAACTGCAAACCATTTCCAGGCCTGGATTTTCTAATTTCATAACTTTTCAAGGAATTTCATCACCATGGGAACCCTGCCTCAGTCACCTGCTAAAAATGAACAAAAAGAGCCCAAATAATTGTTCACATTTGTATCATATACATGATATTTTAAGAATTTCACATCAACTTTGTTTAGTCCAACACTATCAACAGCATCACCACATTTGCACTGTATTCGAACAACATGGAATTTATCACTCAACCATCTGCACTTTCAAAGTTTGATGATGAAGGTGCGACCTCGGACTGTTTACCAATTCTGCCTCACATTTGGACATTAATCTTTTATCTAGATCTTGACATACTAACAACTTCAACCATTTCTGTAATCAGACTTCAATAACGTCAACCCATAACAGATCCCTGGGGGAGATGACGTCATGTTGGCTTTTTTTCAGCTACAGCTTGTTGAGGTTACCAGCGTAACGAAAACAGAGCCCAGGTGCATTTCACAAGCAAGGAAGTTGTACGCTACCATCACAGAGGCAAAACAAAGGAAGCCCTCAGGACCAGACAAAACCTCTTCACTCGATGCGTCAAACGCCTACAGCCATGGAAGTGTTATGATCTGATGGAGGAAATACTTAAAAAGGAATGACACACACACCACCGATGTTTCGTTAACTTCCTAAACTTCCTATCTTTCAGAAAACGATGTCATATTCTGCAGCTGCAATAGATTTGGGAGATAAAAAAGCAGAATTTCAGAATGGTTAAAACAAAGAATTTAGCCACAAACTAGGACAAACTTTCATATCAAAATTTGGCAGTTACTAAATAATTACAACTAACTACATGCAATTTTTGTTGTTTTGTTTTAGCTGTTCAAAATCATTGAACAGCTAAAACATTCTGCTTAATTACACAATTTTACTGTAATGCTGCCTTTAAAACCAAGAAAAGGCAACACTTACAATAATAAGATATCCAAAATCTAAGACGATATCTAGTCTTATCTCACAAAATAAACATAATACTCATATATTAGCCCTATATATGGGGACTAAATATTTGTTTCCTGTTTTTGCAGTTTCACAACAAGATAGGAAATGTATCAATACAGATTTTATTGTGCAGTGTTCTGGCTTGGTGCAAAAGTCACTACACTAAACATTAAAAACAATCATGATGTCTTCTTACCTTTGTTTTGTTCACCATGCTCTGAAGACTCAAGCTGACTTGCTGATTGTGATTTTTTTCTTCATCCTCAGAGGGAACCTCTGTTAAACCAGCTGCAACCGTTCGTACATTTCCTCTACCTACATTTGAAAACAAGAAAAACAATTGAAAACAGCATGGGGGGATGTCACTCAATTGATCACACAGCAGGAACTGTTTTTTGGTGTTTGTGTGTGTGGGGGTAAATTCACGGTTTTTCAGCTCTAATCTCTCTTACACCTGGTTGAAAACTGAACATTAAATTGGAAATTTCAATGTTTTATACCACTCACCAGAAAAGTAACCGGTTTTTCACTCCATTTCATTAAAAATCAAATAATTCAAGTAAACTTGAACTAATGCTTATTTTAAAGGATAGTTAACTAATTTGAAAACTCAAATAATCTAAAATAGTCTTACATATTGTTCAAGATAAGTACATTTACAATGAAAGATTTAATATACTTAGTTTCAAATATATGAGGGAACAGAATCACTGAGCATGGTGAATAAGATACTTCGTCAGCAGTTTAAAAGACAAATAAAATTTGTAATCTACATGTCGTCAAAGAGGCCACATTACAAAAATTCAAAACACATTATTAATAACTGCTCCTTTGCTCAAATTGGCAGGGCATTTAATACAATAACTCACAGTAAATCCAAATTATTAGAGTTTTTTTGGTTACTGTAAGATTTGTTTACATTAGTTAAATTCTTCAAGACAACAGTAAAGATCGATTTCACAATATGATCAATACCGATTTTTCATCTCTACATTTGTCCAGTTTTAGAACTTCTTCATTTCAAGACCTCGGGGAGTCGGGCCTCAGCACGCCTTACACGAGGTGCGAGGTGCTCACCCTGGAGATGTTGTCAGTTTGTCACATACTCACAAACAAATGTTTGTGCTTTCATTTCACAAGAAAAACAGAGACCAGAGGAAATGCTGAGATATGACACCTACAACTCTCGGCCTGTATAGATACTGTTTGTAACGTGTGTATGTACATCAAACTTATAATCTAAATTACTAATTAGATCTCTAGAGAAAAGAAAAATATGAGAATATTCATAAAAAGGTTGCATTTAAACAAACCGCTTTAGAAAGACACCCCATCTATAGAGAACTGGTATATGATTTATGAGATATTAATGGGAAGAATTACACTCTCAATAAAGCTTCAGGAAATTACATTTGAGAAAATTTTGAAGAAGTGAAAAATGTAAAAAGTTTTGTTTATTCAACTCTTTAATATTTGTATTCATTTATCTCAAGCGCAAAACACCCCATGTTCTAAGTTTGTGTTTCATTTCTACATTTCAAAAAACACTCTGATGGTAACTAACGAAACAGGACTGTGTGACTGTTATGAAGTGAAACCATATGAAGGAAAAAATGTTGTTGTTTTTTTTAAAGGAAGGACAGGCCGCTTTAATTTTAATTGAAGGTATGTCTTTATATTTCCCTTTAAAATAAGACATCAAGAAATAAACATTCACCTCCAGAAAAATTGCTGGAGTGAATAATCAACTCATCCAAGATTTAAATATTCCCTGAAGGAATAATTATGATGCAAATCTTCTAAAATCACATGACTCAGGGATAACAAACACATTTACAAAGGCCTACTGTTGTGAAAATTCAAATACCACAAGTAATTCATTTTGTTGAAGTCACGATATTAAAGATAACAAAGGAAAAAAGGTGTTTCATTTAGACTTTATAGCCTTACTCACTTTCCAAGCTATGAGAAAGGACACTGACAGAGTTTTTCTGCAGCTCGGACTCTGTGTTAGCCTCTGTTAACATTGTTGCTTGTACTGGTGTAGATTTTCTCCTCCGCTTCACTGCATCACTGTTACTTGTGCTGGTGTTTGTAAATGGCAAAGTGCTTTGTCTTCGTCTTTTAGTCACCATTGTAACATCGGCATCTGGAGTCTCCAACACAGGCAGAGAATCTTTAACATCCTGTTGTGGATGACTTTGAGACTCACTGCTTGCATCAGACTGATGACTTTTTCCCAGTTTCCTCTTCTTTTTACTCATATTTTCAGATCCGATGCTTTCACTTCTTCTTTGTTTTCTCTTCTTCGGTACAGAATCCAACTCAAAAGGAATCTGAATGTCTGTCTCCACAGGAAGATTAGGCAAAGGTCTTTTTGATCTCTGGTGGTGGTTAGCTGGGGAGAAATAGTCCTCAAACACACTGTCATCTCGATCAGTGGAATCTGAGGCAACACTTTTACAGTCGGTGGATAGAGTGAAAGATCGTGCCAAAGCAGAAAGTGACTGTCTGGCTCGTTTAGGTATTTTTTGTAATGGGGTGGCAGTTTCCTTTGACAGTTCAACTGCAGCATCACCTAATTTGGCTGCAGATGACAGTAAACTAGAAGAGTTTGCAGCACCAGAACAAAAATGGGTCTCGGTCGCCATAAAGGACGTAGCAGCTTTAATTTTTCCCTTTCCCCTTTCAGATTTGTTAGGTGACGGACTAGATGATTTCATCTGTGCTTGCCTTTTTTCTTTATGAAAGTTCTTGCTGTTGTCAGATGTCTTAGCTTGGCAAGGACTCTCTAATAAATCTACAGATTGGTGTTTCTCTGCTGTTTTTTTTCTGACTGAGGTCCGTCTTGACTTTTTTTGTCCAGTCCCTTCTTCATCCTTGAAGTCAGGACATTTCACAGGACTTGAAATCCGTTTTGGGCCCTCACGGCAGGGTGAGAGCCATGGTTTTTTGGAGCCTCTCCTGTGGTGTTGTTCAAAATGGTCATGGTTGGTGGCATCAACTTGTGTTCTCCCTTCTTCTTTATCAGGTGAGTAAGTAGGTTCAGCAACAGACGCACTGGAATCATCATCCGACTGGTCATCTATATTGAGAAAAAAAAAGTAATAATTAAGGGAGTCTGTGCATCGTTTAGCCTCTTTCTGTTCATTGTCACTGTGTTTAGAAAGACTTGCAATGGCTCTCAATGCCTCCAACTATATACAACCACAGGCAGCTGCTCCCACTTCACGTTGTTCTTCACTTCACTAATTGCTGAGAGCTGAAGTTAGCAAGAGGATGATGAGGAGCTGCTAACAGCAAGTTTAAGAGATGATGCACAAGGATGTTTGGTGCTGTCATGCTCTGTTTTAAAGAGTAATAAATATAATTTGTTTTCAAAACTCTCCCACTTATTTTATGAGCTTGAGCAAAAACAAATAGTACACCGTGTGCAATACATTCTTACTTGTGTAGTGTGCAAAATTTTGACAGGGTAGTGTGGTCTCAAATCAAACACAGCCGTGACACACTTAGTGAATTGCAACCAGACAGAACATTATCACCGACATTTAATGATTGTCACTCGCCAAAACACTGTATATGCTTACTATATCTGCTTGTTTGCTCAAATGAATTCTTCTGAATTGAAAATTAACAGGTTTTCACGGCACAATTCTTAATCTATAAATGTTTATGGCTGACAGACTAACTCCTTCACCAGCTGATTTACCATTTTAACGATAGCTGCCATATGTTGCAAATATTCACAGCTTGTCAAGCATATGACCACAGATCTAATACTAGAATTTTTCCACAGTGAAGACGACAATTTAACATGCATAATCAAAAAACTTGTTAGATTGCATAGTTCATGCCACAAATTTAAAAAGTGTTTGCGGTCTCCACCTTTCGAGGGTGACAAGTGTCAAACGTTCCCCCCTGAACTTATGGTGCACTGCATCTTGCCACATGTCTCAGTGTGAATACACTTATCCACTCAGAATAGAAAGTATAAGTACAGAATCATCCAATCTGAGACACAAGTACAAGTGCTATCTTGGATATTAAAACATGGGTTCATCTGGCTTCAACTTATTGTTTAACAAGCCAGCTAACTCTGAAAACATCCAATGTAATGCATGTAATGTATATTTTAAAAATTCAGCCACTTTGATCACACACTAGATGTCTTCATATCATTAACTATTAAATATACAAATCACATATGGTATCTGTAATTCTCCAACACTTCCCTTCCCTGGACATGTCGACACTGATCTTGGGTGTTGGAAAAAAAAAAGCTACCGTATAATTTTCATTTGATTGGTAACAAAAGGATAACAACACATTTTCTTACACATTAATTTGAGGACGGTCGGTGTGCTCCCAAGAGAAGGTTTCAGCCTGATGGGTGAGCAGGATTCAACCATTTGAGAAGCTAAAAGACAGTGAGATAAATATGTAAATTTCTGCTGCTTCAAAAATGCATAAATATTTTAAAGACCTTCTCAGTTCATTGATCTGTGCAGCTGCTGCTGCACATACCTGTGGGTGAGAGGTTTTCCCGTTTCTCTTTCATGTCTCTTAAACGCTGTGCCATGTAATCTGATCTTTTCAGCGCAGGGCTATAAACTATTCCATTCTCTTCATCAATGATGATGGGCGACACATCTGTAACTGTGGTGGGAAAGAAACAAAAAAATGATGTAGCTTTTCATTTCACAATTGTTTTGAAAAGTTTCTAAAAGTGAAATAATCTTTTACCCAGAGGTTCTTTTGGAGCTAGGTCTTTCATCATCTTGTCTAATTTCTTCCTCATGCGCTTGTCATTTTCAGGTGTCCTCTCTGGAGAATCTTTAGGCTGCATGCAACGATGCTACAGGAATCAAAAACAAAACGCTTTGAAAAGGAAGTAAATAAATGTATATTTAAATATTTACAAGGTCAAATTTGCTTTGCTTAGAAAAGCTGAAAGGTGAATAAACTCCTTTCTCACTCAGTCTATGCAACATAACACTGGGACATATTCTGAAACATATCAGAGCAACTTCAATGAATTAATATCAACACTAAAATATCACAAAATTTAGGATTTCTGTTTAGTCATAAAGTTATTGACTGCTGTCTCCTAACTCATCTTAATTGGCCGGTAGGGATGGCTGATCAACAGCTCCTCCAGATTTCACTAGGGACAATCTTGTTTCAGCTAAGGAAAACATACATGGCAATAACATATTGGCAGATTCTTTTTGTTGGCATTAAGCTTGCACTTCCAGATTCCTGAAAATCTTTTACCCATGTGGCATTAAAGAATTAAACTGTTAAATAACCACGCTATAAGATATGTGCAATAACAACTAAGTGGAATAATCTATGTGCCATATTATCATGAATATGTGCAACATGTATACTTGACTTATTCTGCTTTAGTAGCCCATTATTAGAGTTGTGTTATTTTCATACATGTATATAATCTTTAATGTGTCTGCTTGTCTGTTAAGTTCCTGTGTACTATATGTAGCACAGGAGACACCTAATTTTCTTGTACAACTCTACAATGACAATAAAGGCATTGACTGATTGATTTTCACCTTGAAATTGTCATTTTACATTTCTTTTGTTTAGGAGTTGTTTCTATCCAGATATACGTGTAAAAAGAGGTGGAACCGATTAGAGGTTAGTATTAGCGCTTGTGTCTTGTTAGTAGAAAAGACCTGATGAACAGTGGCCCAACACTGACTGACAATGACAGCTTAAACTGAAACACAAACTCCACATGTAAATCTGACTCTACTCACTTTCTTGTTCTTCAACACAGGATTGCTTTCATCATTTAAGGCTGGATACAACTCCTCGTCCACACGCACACCCTCATCATAACATCTGGATGTTTTATCACCCAAAAAAGGCCACATAATGACATTTGAGAAATGATTTCACAATAACATCTTGTAACACTTCATGACAATACAATAAAAAGTATCAAAGAATTGTTGAAGTTAAAAAAGGGACACAAACTCTCTGTGTTTTCTTACCTGCCTATCCAGAGAACAGAGACAAGCCTCACGGCACTTTTCTTGGCTTTTCTCCATGTAGCCGGGTGACCATTGTTGAAGACCACATGTGTGACTTGTTTATTGAATGTTTTTGATACCTGTAAAAGAAAAGGCAAATTGTCTTAGCAAAATTTACATATCTACTGACTTTAGATTAGAGTAAATTGCCCTTTAGAGGAAATAGTAGTATAGTGTAAATGTGTGCCCTGCAGCTTCACCTGAGCTCCCATTTCCTGCAGCTGCTGAACGAATGGTTTCGAATAGTTTGCTGTTTTGTCTGAGGACCACACATCAACATAGGCAACCACATCTGCAGACACATTGAACAGAGTCATAAACTTAAATCATGAGCAATAAAGTTCTTCTTGGAATAACTGCGGTAAAACTATGATGATGTACAATACCTTTAAGAACTGTACAGTTGTTGCTTGTGGTCATTACTGGGATCTAGCTTCACCTATAAAACAAACAAACAAAAAACCCCAAGACATTTCTTTTCATGCTGGTTTAACCAATCGGGGTAAACGTGCAAAAAACCTATCTGACAGTCATCCAGTGTCAACATCAGAACTTCTACTGATTATGATTTTGACTGACTGAATAATTAGTCATACAAGTGTAAAAAGAAATGACAATACCCCAAATCTATCACATGAAGCTATGAGATGTAGACAAAACAAGCAAATTCCCCACTGTTGTGAATAGGCCTGCAACTAATAATTATTTTAATTGCAAACTAATTAACTAACTGCTATTTTCTCCATTAATCAATTTGTTGTTTGGTCTATCATGTCCTCAAAATGTCTCATTTCATTTCATCATCTCTCATTTCAAAGATATTCAGTTTACTGTCACAGAGGAATAAAGAATCAAATAAGAATAATTTTTACTTTTTTTTTAAATCCCAATCTAAAAACTTCTTCACAAAGACAAAGAAGAACAGAAACATTAAAATAACAAATAAATTGGCATGATGAGCAAAAGCAGTGATCTCATCACTCTT
>NC_142188.1:19157500-19235000 GCF_026936395.1 Plectropomus leopardus | reverse complement strand
TTGTCTGACATTTCTTTCCAAATTGCTCTGTGCCCTTTTAGCCATGAAATAAATCAAACCCATTTGCTCAGGTTTTAAAAGTATAAATACATGTGAAAGGCATGTGAAAGCAGCACAAAAAAATCTATGTCTTTCTAGGCTTTAGGGGTTAAAGGTAGAACAAACAGTCCTACAACTGTAAAGTTTATGTGACCATATTCTACCGCGGCAGTATCCTTTATGTTGTAATATCAAAGTCAGACAGAGTTGCTCCTGCAGTTGAGAGGCACAGAGGTGCGGGACACTTCCATGTGCACAGTGGACATAGGGAAGCGCTCACACTCCTCCTCTAGTGGGCTGCAGCGACAGTGCAGGAGCACCTCCCTCACTTCCTGCCGAAAGTTGGAGTTAAGGAAGCCGTAGATGATGGGGTTGATGCAGGTGGAGGACATGGCCAGCAGGTGGCAGAGGGAGAACAGCAGGTTGTGGTGGCAGATGGGCAGAGCCTCCTGGTTCCAGTCTGACACCACATTGAAGATGGTGAGTGGCAGCCAGCAGAGAGCAAAGGCTGTGATGAGGGCGACCAGCATGATGTTGATTCGGCGGCTGTGGGTCATGCACTGGCTCTCTGGGGCCCTGGCGCGGTCCAGCATGTCTTTGCGGTGGCGCAGGCGCACAAAAACTCTGACATAACAGAGCAGCACCAACATTAGTGGACCGCAGTACTGGAACAGTAGGAGCCATGTGGTGTAAGCGAGCCTGTGCTGCTGGGAGGGCCAGTGCTCCAGACAGGCCTCCAGATGTGGAGAGGTGGGGACGTAAGAAAAGAGGGTGCGGTATGAATTTGGAAGCGCAGACAAGTTTTTGTATGTGTAGGAAACAGGCTGAGGTGGAGATACATTGAGGTAAACCTGGGGCAGAAGTACATTGGTATATGGCTCACTTGTGAGTAGCTGAAAGGCCAAGAAAGGTGAAGAGGTGAAGCAGGCCAGAATCCAAATGAGACAGACCACCATGTAGGCCTGAGGGATGCTCGGTTTCCACCCAGAGGGGTTAATGATGAGCTGATGTCTTTCCAGAGCGATGAACACCAGAGACAGCACAGACACGGTCACAGACACACACTGGATGAACGGCACAAGCCGGCATAACAGCGACCCAAACACCCAGTGGTCCATTAGCGTGTATATGACAGTGAACGGGAGGCAAAAGACACACACCAGGATGTCAGAGAATGACAGGTTGCAGATGAAAATGCTGGTGACATTGACTTTTTCTCTGCGTCGGACAATGATGCAGATGAGGCCGATATTCCCCACCAGCCCCAGAACCATTGTCATGCTGTACCACACCACCAAACACGCTGTGAGGACAGCAGACATTGGGCACTGCTCATCGTGTCCGAGAACAGCGAGGTCTGAGAGGAACAGCGTCTTATTCCCCAACCACTCCAGCACAGAATCATGAGTGACTCTTTCCTCCTCCCATGGCAGGGAATGTGGAGCGGTGGAGCTGTTGAAGGGCAAAGGCAGAGCTGTCGCTGATGGAGAAGACTGGCTCTCATTGCCACTCAGGGACATCTCACCAGGACTTCAGTGTCACCAGCCCCCAGGATCAAACAGTCCATCCCAGCCCTCTTAAAACAGGCATCTGAGACAAAAAGAGACACAAGTACAGAGGGAGACAGAAAAATATAGCAATCACTGGCAAAGCAATCACCATTAAGGGTCAAAGGTTTGACGCATGTATTACTGTTGATTAAAGAGGAGAAGGCAGAGAGTGGAGGACATACTTCCTCCTGTTGCTGAGGAGGAATAAAGCTCAGCAGAGATGTCTTGTGTGAGGATTTTTTTCTATTAGCAACACTGTGAGATAAAGTTTAAGAAAACATTAAAACATGCCCTTATGTTTTATTTTTAGCCATGCCACTGTTTGATGGCAATGTCAAGTTGAATCAACAGCTGTTTAACCCCTTCAAACTGGCATCTTTCTCTCAAAAACACAAGAAAAAGACAATGAGCAATGAAAAACAAAATGACCCCAAAAAAGGTACAACAAAATTACCTGAAAATAAGTAATAAAAACAAAACAAAAAAATAATAGAAAAAATGTAAAATACATAAAAAAAACAACCAAATGATCTGGAAAATGTGCTTGAAAATGTTATAATAATTCTATAACATAATTTTAAATAATGTAATTATGTTCCTTAATAATATCGTGTTTTCCTTTTTTCTCCATTTTTATTTGACTTTTTTTCTAAATCTAATAATTTCTTGTAATTTATAGGCCATTACTAGCCAACTTACTGATTGTCTTTTTCCTCATTCTTTTGAAAGAAAATCAAACTAACAAATTAGTTTAGAGTTCAAAGGTTTTTGAATGCAAAGGTCAAATCTGAATGCAGCACAAGAGAAGAGATGTCAGTCCAAGTTTCAAAGGGTTAAAGGGATAGTTCTTGCCAAAATTAAAATGACATATTTTTCCTCTTACCTGTCATGCTATGGTGACATTGATGATGACACTATGATGGCACTAAAGAAGTAGTAAGAGATCACCAAAGTCATAACAAGTCATTCTCCAGGAATGATCAATAATTTATAAAATAATATTTCATGTTAATCCATTAAAGGGGCAGTCCATTCCACTCTTAAAATGAAAAGATAATAGTTTCAATATAATGGAATTAGATGGCATTTGGCTTGTGATGCTCATTGCCAAAAAATACATTTGAAATACTCAACAGCAATAGAGTGCTGCAGAAATAATGTTATTTATTTATTTATTTATTTATTTTTAAGAATATTAGCATCATCCTGGTTCCCTCATCAAAAAACCTTGGGGATTTTCACATACTAATACATTTTGTTCAGCAAGATAATCTTTACAAATGAACACCACTTGTATGATTTTTGGAATGTAATTGCAATCACAAGAAGTAAAAGGCTAATGTTAGGCTTTAAAAATACACAACCATTGCATGACTTCATCATTGTCAGCACATCAAGGCTGTAAAAGAGTGTTGGAGTGATGACTTTCTATAGTCTCATTTATCCACTTGATAGCCACTTGTGTGATCATCTGCTCATATTTCCTTGTGTTTTCCCTGTGTTCTTGGTTTTTCCTGCTGATTGTTGCCTCCTGTTTGCCTGCCCATCTTGCATTTATCTCGCCTGTAAGCCTGTTTTCGGCAATTACATGATATTTTCTGAATCCACCTGCCTGCTGTCCTGCATTCGGGTCCCTGCAGCCTGTACTGCATTACCTGGCTGTAATGTTAACAATTTCATTCATCAAATCATAAACCCATTAAGAAAAAAGGGGACAAGGAGGGGACAGGACGTGCAAAAATAGACCCATTACATCATTGCTGCATTTTAGGACTCATTTCTGCAGCACTCTATGTCTCTTTCCAGTAATCATGACCCAGTTACTCAAGATAATCCACAGACCTTATTGTGAGCCGTTTCATGTTAAGACTACTTTCTTTCTATTGAACTACCTCCACCAACCCTATCACCGTGCATAAGGAAGTGTGCATCTACTGCTAGCTCACCTAGCACCACTGAGCTAGCTAACATTACAGCTCAGCTGAGGAAGATACCATTAATGTTTACATCTTGCGCTGTTACAAGCACGAGCCTCTTGTCCATGAGTAGACGCACGCTTAATTCTATGCAGTGATTTGGTTGTCGGGTGTAGTTTGGCAGATAGAAAATAGTTCCTACATGAAACTGCCCAAAACAAGGTCTGTGGATTATCCTGAGTAAGCGGATCATCATGTCTTGAAAGACACATTGTCGTTGATTTTATATATACTATATATATAAAAATATTATATATATTATATTTTTCTGACACACCGCAAGCCAAGTGCCACCTGATTCCTTTATATTCGAGAGAAGTCAGACATCTCTACAGCTGATATCTCCAACACTCTGCAGCTCACACCAAAACAATTTAAACTGATAAATAGCACTTAGAGTAAGAGGAAAAATATGTATTTTTGATTTTGAGATGCACTTAACCTTTATTGGATTGCCATGAAATATTCTGTCACCAGTTACTCATGGTTCCCACAGCATGACTTTTAATGACTTTGGTGATCTGCAGGCTTTCCCCTGAGTGTCATCATGAGATTAGCTTTTTAATTAAATTTCAGTGTGTCCAATTCTTTGGTTTATGACTAAATACCAACAAAACTAATGACATTACCAGCAATACTGCAGCTGCACAGGATAGTTTCAGTTCTTGGTCTTTACAAGCAATCTTTCTTTTCTTCCTTGCACATCTTAAGATATCAGATTTGTCAGTTTTCCTCCCACAAATGAACTCCCCTGTCAGGTTTCAAAACCGTTCATAACAGCTGAATGACAATAAAATTACTATGCATATATTTAAGCAGAGACTTGTATTTTTCAATTATGATGTAGTGTGTTGGAGTGAAAGGGCATGACATTGTCAGAATCCTAAAAATGGACTGTCGCTCTCTCCCCTGAAACCTCTGCCATGTGCTGTGAAAACCAGCATCGCAAAGAAAATGAGCCTGTCATTTTCCATTAATGGCACACACACTTTGCTATCAGTCACTTCACACTGCATCATTACTAACCTACTCTGTCAGTGTGTTGAGTGAGCTGCAGGCAGGGTGGCACAGCATTGATCATCCTTTGTTCACAGAGGAAAGACAAGTGTAATGTCACCAGTAACCAGATGTAACAAACAGCTGTAGCAGAGCAGGGGAACATAAACACCAGCAGGAGAAAGCGGAGAACTGTCTCATTAATAGGCAAATATGAATCTGTTATGTTGTAATGATGGGACACTGTAGGATCCAGCAAGTAGGTGTGTGTGTTCATGATTGTCTTCTTCCCAGAGCAAAAAACTCTGCAGGATAAGGAACACTGCAACCTGGCATCATATTCCTCTTTTCTGCCTCGGCAAAGACTCCTCTATCTTTGAGAAAATAGTGTTCTTTAAAAGGGAAATGAGACTGCTATGTGTCATTTTTCTTGAGCCAGGCTTTCTCTCTGTGTTGTATTTTTCTTAGAGCAGCTGTGTGGTGCAACAATGCATTTTTATTGAAAACCCTATTGTCAAATTTAATCTGCAGTAGCTTTCAATGAAACATCAAAATGCCCCTTATTCTGCATCTACCAGAAAATTTCCGTTGCAATATCATGCCATGATAACATGGTATTTTTGACTGCACCGCTGAGTTTCCTGGTATTTTATATAATAAGGTTGTTTTGTTTGTTTGTTTGTTTGTTTGTTTTTTGTGGAAACTTCACGAGTTCAACAAGAATTTAAAGGTCTTTAGATATGGTGTGAACAATCCTGGAGTGTGTGACAAAGAAGACTGGCTTGTAATGAATTTGAAAACTATAAATAAATGTGTGTGAAAATGGAAGTCAGATGGAGAAAGCTTGCAGTTATTGCATGACAAACAAAGAGAAAGCCAAACCTCTAAACCCCCCACTGTGCAGTCAGTTTAAAATCTATTTATATATGATATATGATATATGATATTCAAAGATGCTCTTTATATTGCAGCTTTACACCACAGCATCAGTGAATGTTACCAATTACCAGTATCTGTGGTTGAATTCATTTTGCACGCAGTCAGTGGGGCTATTCAGAATCAATTTTCTTTCCTCCTGCCTGTAGAGGAGCAGGATAACAGGCACTGTGCTCAACCTGAGATGATGACCCGAGCCTCATTATTCTGTGCCAGGAGTGTCTAGGATTGTGGGTGATATAACTCCCAAGACATTATTACTATGAATACTATGAGATGGGATTTCAATATGAAAAAATAATGCAACAGTAATGTATGTGCATGTTTTCCCCCTTTTTTCTGTTTATTTTTTCAGTTTTTCTGCTGAAATAGGAGCCATGTTCTCTTAAAATGCCTTCTGTGGGCTGATTTTGTTTCAACGCATCATTCAAAAACATTTGCAGTGGTAGAGGCATACAGTACACCTGAACATTTGTGGAGAAAAAAGATTTTCTCTGACAGAGATCATTATTGGGAATAATAGATCAGCATTGAATGTAAGACAAAAAAGCACTTACATGGCTATGTGGTGCGGTCCTTTGATGACAGAGGAAACGTTGCTCTGAACAGGTGTGAATCCACAGAGATGAGAGTTGGAGAAGACGCTGAACATCACATCCACCAGAATGTTTTGTGTCAGAGGCAGCAGGCAGGGGAGCACTGCTATTATTGGGCTGTTAGAGCCCTTTGGGTGCCAGAGACCCTCTGAGCACTGAGCTCTGCTGTCACACAGTGGTGGTTTTATTCAATTACATCCTCAAAATGACACCTGCTGTTACAGGGACATAAAGCAGGCAAGAAGAAACAGCTGCAGCAGTTTTTTTTTAATTTTATCTTTATTTTCAGTGACCTTAAAACCTGAAAAAGCAAGAGACCGAGAACAACCAGTCTGTGTTTATTGGTAATTCACATGTATATCACCATAAAACAGCCGATAAAATGTGAAATATAAAACAGACCTATTGCCAGTTTGGACTCAGTGTTTAGAGGTCACTTTGTAGTGCCTTCATAAAGGATTACATTCTTTTGACTTGTCTGACTTCAACACCACCTTGGCAGAGCAGGCCTCCTTATTCACCAGCAGCTCACAGTTCTCAGGGATATCTACTGTGTCTGCATCAGGGATCCTGAGAGACGCAAAGAAAGAATATTATTTAGTATTATTTAGATGAGATGGAAAATGGAACAGTCTTCTTAAAACCGTGTTTGGAGTGATGACTGGCGGTTTTGCACAAATCAGGGACTGGGTAGCGTATTGTAATTTAGTTTTCTTTATTAAAAAGAGGAAAGTCTTTCTTTAGTGTGGGAGGACCTCTACTTTTCATTTTCTCAGTCACTGTATATGTTATATAACTATAGTGCGGATACTTGTTGTAATTATTGTCATCATTACTTTCATGGTTATTAATTTATCCTTTTCTTTTGCTGATTGTTACTTTTTGTAGTTTTCCTGTTTTCTTGTTGTTATTCATTCATTTTTGCCTTTGACTTTAAAGTATGCATTTTTTTTAATTGTATGATGTAATGTTTACTTGTGTGGACCCCAGGAAGTGTTGTTGCTAACGGGGATCCAAATAAATAAATAAATAATTGAAAATCTTACTTGTTACAGCAGCTCAAGCCTTCCTTTGTACAGGAGCACTCAATGCAGTCTCTCACCCATTCAGAGCCAAAATCATGTTGCTTTCCATCCTTATCCACACACCCTAAATATTAAGAAAGAAAACCATAGTTCAGTCTCTTATCGAGCTCTGATAAATTTGTGTACTGTGTGTATCGATGTGTGCATAGGCGTGGTTGTGATTTGAGCAAGCTTGCAAATCAGGTAAACACAAAACAGCTGGGTGATGCGTTTAAAGGAGGACTGAATCCTAATTTGTCCAACAAGAAACATTTCCACTCAATCTGATCATCTTCTGCACTGCTTGTGTTGCTTCCAAATGTTATCATGTATCAGAAAATGGGCCCCTGGGCACAGATATGCGCAATATCCCACCAACTCCACCTCATAGGATAAGACACACAGACTTAATGGAGATTTTGCATCTCTTTGTACTCATTATGTATCTTATTGTTTTGTGTCTCTTTGTAGTCATTTTGTCTCTCCTTGTGGTTGTTTTATGTCTCTTTGAGGTAAGTTTGTGTCTCTTTTTGTTTGTTTGTTCTTGTTTTGCATCTTTTGTTGGATATTTGTTGTCTCTTTAAGATTTTCGTGTCGAATTTTTGTAGCTATGTTGTATTGGCCCCTGGATCTGTGCCTGTTAGACCCATTCAATAATCCATCCATGACGTCGACTCACCTTTTGGAGGGTTATTCAGATCTTTCAGCACTAACCCCTCGAAGAAGCACGTAGAGTGACAGAGGACAACTAGTCCCAGCAGACAAACAAACACATGGAGAGAAGCCTGAAAGAGTACATAAAATCATCTGTAAACATGGTGCATTTTCTTTATAGTCTGTGCAAAGTATTTACTGTATGCACATGTTAATTTATCATCCTCTTTAACACGAGATGGTGGCATTTATGCCTCTTATGTCTCATAATTGTCACAAAAACAACAGCCAATCCTTTCATGTGTAAGAGAGTGAAAACCCTAAAGGGAAGAAAATATGTAAGTATTGTAGCTTTTTGCATGTACTGGTTTGTTGTCATTGTTCCAAATGATGCAGTACTATACAATAGGGCACTTTTATGTGTAATTTTAAATGCAAAAGACATTTTGTCTGCCACAAAACTGCATGTAAAAAGGAGATTTATCATTTCGTAAGTTTTGCAAAGGTTCACAGTTTAAAATACACAAGACTAATTAGTCTTAAAAAAATCTTACACTTGTAATTATTTGCACCTTATCTACACATTTGCATTTGTTTAATAATGCCAGTTATATGTCACTATTGCTTATATGTTATATATGTTACTTAAATATCACTACCGTTGTTTTTTCTTTCAATACCATCACTCTCGGGAAGATGAGTATAAAATAACAACAACAACAACAACAATAATAATAATGATAATGATAATGATAATGATAATGATAATAATAATAATAATAATAATAATCCAGTGGGCCTGCAATTGGACCTTGCAGGAATTTGATAGTAATTGCAAAGAGAATGTAAACGCAATGATGTCTTTTAAGTCTGAAATAGCTTTCCATATCTATATTTTCATAGCATTTTCTTTTAAAAACAAAAGTTTAAGACCTAATTCTACAAAATTCTGTATATCTACCCCAAGCTCTACATGTTTATAGTTTCCTGAATTGGAAAGTGTAAAATACGTACCATCCTCAAGCGTGATGTGACCGGATAAACAGGGAGCTGATCTTTGTAAGAACTCTCTGGTTGAGGCTTTATATTACAGTGTATAGCCCTCCTATTGGTAATATTTGAATAGTGATCTGACTGATAAAATATTTGTATTAAGGTGGGTAAGATAAGCGGGTATGCAGGCTATGCTGATATTAAAGACACTCCTCACTGAATCATGAGCCAAGAATCCTCTCTTTCACTAATTCAGAAGAAATCAAAATTTCTATAACTGACCATTCAGCAAGTGCAAAATAAACACATTATTGAAAAAGCAGCCAAGGAAAAAGTTAGTCAGAAATATAGAAATGTTTTTTCTTATCTGTAAATGTTTATTGCTGAGCCAAAAGGCAGAGATAGATTACTTGCATTGCAAATAAAGCAATAAAATTGTAAACAATTATTTAAAAGGTACAGTTTGGATCAACCATGACAAAGTAAACAATATACTTTTGAAGCATTGTTATCCAAAAAGCCAGTTTGTAATGTGCAACAGAGAAAACCTCCAGACAATAACGCTTTAACAAAATCCAAATCCACAGCCTACATTTCTATACTCATTACATAATTAACGATCTGTAAAAAAAAAAAAAGGAGCATAATAGAGTCTCAAATCAGCACAAAATAATAATCATATTAAATGGTGATTGGCAAAACTGAACATTACAATAAATGTTCAGCTGTAGAAAGCTGTAGAGATAACTTTATAAACTTTAAATAAATTTTAAAAAAAACAAACACTGACTGAAACAGAGCTCTTTCAGTAGAAAATTGGAGGTATTTTTCCTGTTGCACGTCAAAAGAAACAATAGCTCCTTTGGTAGTCATTGCCAAACAGATGTCACATCTCTGTAGCAAAATAACATGTAAACTGTCACGATAATGACTCCTAAAACTCCTAAAACTACTGCATAAAGCTGTGTGAAGTCTTCTACTGTATAAGTTGAGTGAAAACCTGAAATACCAGTGAACCTTGAACATTCCCCAAAGTGGACAATGAAAGTGAATCATAAAAGGCAGATAAATCTCTAAGAAAATGATTCGTACCAGCAGCCCCACAATGAACCATAATTCTTTGTTTTACTTTTGTGCAATTAAATTTAAAGGAATTGTTCAACATTTATTGAAATACACTTTTTCACTTTCTCATCTAACTCTCGTATGAAAAGACTCTCAAGTCTGTGCCCCAAAAATGTAGCTGTATCCAGCAGCTGGTTAGCTTAGCTTAGCATAAAGACTGGAAACAGGGTGAAACAGCTGGTCTGACTGTGTCTAAATGTAAACCAAATCTTCCCTGCAGTCCCTGTAAAGCTCACCAACTTGTGCAATTTAAATTTGGGAGGCTAGATGCTTAAACAAATGTTAATGAGTACCCAGACCTTCAGAGGTGCTGGTACTGTTGTTGGATGTTTTTTTTGTTTGTTTTTTACCTTTAAACAGAGCCATGCTGGCTGTTTCACCCCGTTCCCGGTCTTTATGCTATGCTAAGCTAACCAGCTGCAGGCTGTGGCCCAGAGACATTTGTCACCCATTGTTTTGTGAGCCATTGTTTTGAAGCCTCTAATTCTGGCTATCACCACCTTGGTTTTTGGAGCTAGAAGTGACAATATTTGGACAAGAGTGGGACTGTGGAGGAGCGAGGGGTGAATCTGACTGATAACAGAGGACCGGACATGGTGATAGACATGAACATTACAATAAAGCCAATAAAGCATACCCTGCTTCATCGTCAATTTTACTATAAATTATGCAACAATTTACAAAATGAACATCATGCTTGAATGAAGGAACTAGTAATAGAGACTATGAAATTATTTGGAAAATGTTTACGAAGGCAATAAATCCAGAGAGAAGTTGGATAATTTCTGCATAGACTTGCATACAATCAGCGCTTATTTTCGCCCCCTGCTGACCATTAGAAAGACTTCAGGTTTAAGGCACTCGCACCTTGGCTAAATTTTTTTAGACTGGAGATAACCCCTTGCTCCATCCAGAGATGAGTGTTATCAATCTTCTCATCTAACTTTCCCCAAATAAGCAAATGAACATAATTAAACATAAGATTGACGAAATAAAAATCATCCATTTATAAAAAAACGAAGGGAAAAACTCCCACACAACTAAACATCCAAAGATAAGAAGCAGCATCTCAAGTTTCTCATTCAGGCTTTAATATATCAGTCCATGCGCACTGCAGCTGCAGATCTTTGGGCACATGCTCTATCCAATCAGAGTTTTCATGAAGGCAGGTTTGTTGAAGGGCCAGTGATACTGGTTGGGGACAGGTCCGTTCACATTGCACTCAAAGAAGGAGAACATGGGGAACCAAATGCGCGCCCTCCGACTATGCTGGTAGGCACGGGTGTTGGCTAACGTGTGGTAGTAGAGGAAGAGGCGGGTGGTGATGTAGAAGGCGATAAACACATCGATGGAGTAGTGCTCGTGTGCCGCCAGGATGAAGAAAATCCCAAACAAGTTTAACACCCAGGAGATGGTGTGAATCATATTCCAGGTTCGAGGAGTGTCTGCAATGTAAAGGAATTATTAAAGGATAAATATAGTGATATTCATATTTTTCTTATTGTCAACAAATCCCATGAAAAGGCCAAAACCAACGGTGAACTGATCCTAATAACAAGTATTAATTGTTTAGCCAAAGCCAGATAGCATACACAACACCAGCACTGTGATTTATTTTGAATAAATCCCATCTTCACATTTCAGCTGCTGTAAATACTGATTTGGCAAGTGAACATATATTAATCCATGGCAGAAAACAATCCCCCACAAATGCACTATTTACTCAGTAGTACAGTGCCCAGTAAATCCAAAGCCTGATACATCTTACTCCTCAGTGCCATGGAGTTCAAATGTTGTCCAAAAACTATTGAAAACAATCCAGGAAGCCACATTGTTGCACTGTTTGACATGTTCCCCCAATACAAAGAAAATGTTTATTCTGAATCAATCGTTCTGCTGCTGTAAATACTATTTAGTACACCAAATGTGCATTAATCCATTGCTGCAAATAGTCCCCGACAAATGCACAATTCACTCCTGGAAGAGTAACTAAAAATTATAGTGCTGTTTATGGAAATTACTTTAAAAAAGGAGTGTTTCAATAGGAACCAATGAGTTGAGGTACTGAGAACCACAGACAGAAGAGGGAGGTCAGAAAATATAAGAAATACAAGTATTAATGTTAGCTTCAACCTTCAATGGGACAGTTAACCTGAAAATCATGAATACATATTTTTTCCTCTTGTGAAGCACTATTTTATCAATTTAGATTTTTTTTTATGTGAGTTTTGGAGATATCAGCTGTAAAGATGTCTGCCTTCTCTTAAATATAATGGAACTGAGTGGCACTCTGTTTGTGGATATATTGCTAAATAATGCAAAAGGTATGTATTTTTGATTTGGGGGTGAACTGTTCATTTACCAAGAGTCACATATGGTCAGAATTTTTGTAGTTGATGATGCACAAAACTACTGACACTTACATTCAGTGACAAAAAAGTTGAGCATTGTGATGACAACAGTGTGTCCACTGAACATATAGTCTCCACACGTTTGGACGCCGGTCAGGGTCATCCCGAACCCACTCCAGATCAGCAGCGCCCTCTGTATCTTTCCCCACGAATCACCGTATGACTGAAGAAGAAAAAACAGCCAGTTATATCAGTCATGCTATGAGTCATCAGTTATCACAGCGGTTATGCTGAGTCAAGGATAAACTGTAACTCTCCAATAACAACAAGAAATACTGGCCACTCCTAAACTCAAACTTTATCTAATCTGCACATAATCTCATTTATGTTTCCCACCTTACTGGCACACTTCAGGTGCTGTCCAGGCACGGAGAGCGAAGTGACAAACATGGTGCAACAACGAAGCAAAAAAACAGTCCCCATCAAAGAACACAGTCGTCTAAAGAGAATAGACCTGAAATAGAGACATTTACATTTCACTCTGTGTACAAATGCTAAATATTTGCACTACAAACACCTTGTATCTCTGTAGTGACATGGTCTATTTGGACATGCTATTATAACAGTGTGTATCAGTGACTACCTGTGTTTATGGAGGAGCAGGATCAACAGAAACATGTAACACAGGATGAGGCCACAGGCTTCAGCCATTGCAAAAGCCCAGGGGATTCTGGGAACACTGTCAGAGTACAAAACGTGTGTCAGCATGCAGATTAGATATGAGCGCAGGAGATTGTGTACATGAACTCTGGAGTCTGCTCGATGTGTAGTGGATACATGCATTTATACCTGTCCAGGAATATATCAGGCAGCGGTGGGTATGTCCTCATGTCCGGGACGCGCTCATGCACGATGACCATGACAAATGATGTGAATCCAAACACTAAAAAGACATATACGGAACTGATGACTGTCTTCCACACCTCTGGGTCCAGTCTGCCAGCCAGGTGCTGCTGCCTGTACCTCCCATTGGAGTGTGCGTGACACACCGCAGCTCCTGAACCATATCCAGATCTGTCACAGTTCCTCAGACGCAGCTCAGTCCCGTTACACAAGTGATCACCTCCGTTATACCTTCTGTCAGCTCCATCACAGCTCCACTCTCCCCCTGCAGCGCCGACCAAGAGCCCAGCAGGGACACTGTCTGTAGGCCGGAGACCCAGCTCCTCCAACTCGGCCTGGTTCTGTCTTTGGAGTCGGCGAAGGGATATGATCAGCCTCTTGATGTCTCCCAGCACAGTGAGGCCCAGTGGCGGTCCGCGTAGGTCGGCCTCAGTCAGAGCCAGCAGGCTGGGGCCGTCCAGGCGGTGCTGGGCACACAATAACTCAACATACTCCCCGAAACCTTCTTCCTGCAGCCACTGGGCCACTTGCTTACAGCTCCAGGCACTCACACTGTCCTTAGACGGTGCCATGCTGCTGCAGACACAGACATGCAGAGTGTTAGTCATGAAGATAAAAACAACCTTTGGTAATTATCACTTCTTTCACCACTGTGATTTCACGCCTTGATTCTATTACTGTCTTTGTCAGTTCTCTTGTTCAAATGCAAAACTGCCTGAAACTCACAGATTGAATCAGGCGACTATTAAATTTGCGTACATTTGATCACAACCACTCCTACAGTATATGGCCCTATTTACACCTGGTACTAACATATGCCTTGGGTGATTGGATTTCAAGTGGACAGCTCTGAATACAGGTGTGAATAAAAGCCAAATGTCCTCAATATGCCATTACTGCAGATTAAAATAGCTATGGTAGCTCTGGTACAATACATGAATTGTAAAAACACTAGATAAACAAATAAATGCATATTGAGATCTGATCGATCAGACCTCAGTCTGAGGTGATCAGGCACATGTAGCCATATTCTTTCATTTTAAATGAAGCAATTAATCTGCAGATTATTCTCTCGGGCTAATTAATTCGTTGTTAGCCTTTGGTCTATAAAATGTCAAAAAATATCAAAGAAATCGCCCATCACATTTTCCAAAGTCCAGCATGACATCTTCAAATTAAATGTTTTATTTATTTATTTATTTTTTTAAGTATAAAGTGATATAAAACAGAGAAATGCAGAGCATATTCTTACACCGAAGCAACAGGAAATACATTTCTGGTATTTTTGATTGACAAGAAAATCAAATGATTGGTCAATTATCAAAAAAGCTGCCCATTCATTTTCTGTCAATCCTTGAATCAATTAAACTTGGACTCGTTTTAGCTCTAGACAGTCATTTGTTCTTTCTGTACCAGCCATTCTTCAGGGGTGGACAGGGTGAAACTATTTTCATTATTAATTGGTCTGTCATTATTATACAAACTACCTGAGCAATAGTAATTTAGGCTGAAAATGTCAAACATCACAATTTGTCAGACTCCAGACTGACATCTTTAACAATCCTTCAACCAAAAGTTATAAAATCTACCATATTAGAGCTGATGGGATTATTTGATTAATCAATTAGTTGATCATCAGGAAATTTATCTGCAAGTATTTGGGTAATCAATGATTAATTCTAGTCATTTTTCAGAAACTATATCCAAACAATCTCTTGTTTTGGACTGTTAGTCACACAAAATATGAAGACAAAGACAACATCTTGGGCTCTGGGAAATTGTGAATATTGACATTTTTCATGATTTTCTGACATTTTACAGACTAAATGATTGATCAATAATGACTAATGTTAGTTGCCAGACATAAAACAGAAAAAACAGCAGTTTCTCACATTTAGGAGCTGCAAAAAATGCACTTTTGCTCAATGAATGATACATGATGAATGACTTTGCAAAATTGACTGAATTTTTCAGCACTATAATAGAGTCACTAAAACATGCTGTGGAGGCATGCATGTGACAGGAATGTTACACAATGACTGATCAGGATGCAGGTCAGTGTACAGGAGGCCTGCTGTGCAGCAGCATGTTCGTGCTCTCATTTGTCATAATCCAGCACTACACACTGCCGGTTACTTAGTGTTATTACATCTTGTGTGTTCAGGTCTGTACAGCAGAGCTGTGGTTTACAGTCAAAGTATGCACACTGACACTGTGATCCACAGAAAGCAGGTCTGTTTTATGTTTTATGTAAATGTCTAACATGTCCTGTTTGGATGTGATATTAAGTGTGTTAATGCACCCGTTTCAGTAGCAGATTTGCACATGAAAACCAAACACAAATTTGCATGCAAAAAATAGACAAGAAAGTATTTTCTAACCGATTTCATGCTTTACAGTGTGTGTCAAACCAAAACAAATTCACAGAATCCAACCTAACTTGAGTGTGAACATCCTCTCTCTTCCATAAGGGTCATTTAATAAGAAGAAGAAGAATAGTAATAGTAATAACAATACTACTACTACTACTAATAATAATAATAATAATAATAATAACAATATCAATAATGATAGTAATAATAAGTTACTAACCATCCACAAACCAAGCCTAGTAATTCCTCTCCCACAGATAGACTGATGAGATCTCTTCTTTGCTCTGCGTTTCCCTCGTTTTTGCCCTTTGACCCTCTGATAAGCTCACCACAGTGCTGCTTGCCCTGTCCTCCTCACTGCTCCAAAGGTCTGCACAGCTCAACCAACACGACTGATAACTGCTGAACATAAGCAAAACTATACGTGCTGACTGGAAAACAGATACAGACCTAAAATTACCCAAGTAAGCAGCTTGCAGTTATCAGAATTGTATGCTGATATCTACCAGTGTGGAAAAAAAGATCCTGTATAGTTATTATATTGGAAAAGAGGTTCTCAAAATAATGACTTGATATTTCAAAATAATACGTTAGTACCCCAAAATAATGAAAAATTTTCTCAAAATAATGAACAACGTCCTCATTATAATGACTTTGTCTACTTGACTCAGTATCTCAAAATAAAAAAAAACAAAAAATAAAAACTTTCTTAAAATAATGACTTGGGCTATGAAAAATGTTCTCAAAATATATGTTGGATATCAAAATAATTAGAAACTTTCTCAAAGTGTGGACTTAGTATCTTTCCTCATTACTTTCTGGGGAAGTTTCTTGGGGAAGTTATTATTTTGAGAAAGTTTCTTATGACATACAGGATCTTTTTTCCATCATGCTGGTGGAAATGGGCTTAAAAAAATGCACGAGACAGTGCCAGGTTTGCTGGGAGGTATTAACTTAACTTTTTTAGGAGAATCAAACATCATCAAATTGTGAACATTTCCATCACAATTCCCTTGACCCTGAGTGGATGTCTTTTTGTCCAACTAACAGTCCAAGCCCAAATATGCAGTTTACTTTTACTTAAAACAAGAAAAGAGACAAATCCTCACAAGAGCTGAAACAATTTATCGGTTAATCTTTTAGAAAACTGACCAAAACTATTCTGACCATTGATAAAACATTTACTTGAGGAAAAAAGTCAAATATTTGGCAGTTTCAGTTTTTCCAATGCAAGAATTTGCTGCTTTTTGTTGCTTTGCATTGTAAGTTTTATGTTTACCTCATTTATATATCACTTTAGAAATTAAGAAAGGGTTTTGCACAAAAGTGCTAAGAAGAGACAGACTAACATGTATACACATACAAGCACAGAGGCATAAAAGTGTATAGATGACTTCAACAAAATTAAAATAAAACCCTTGACCGGGAAACTAGTGACATTTTTCAATATTTTCTGACATTTAATAAAACAAATGATTAAATAAGTTTTTTTTTTAAAAAAAGATGGAGACCAATCAATAAACACAATAAATTGTTAGTTGTTAGCACCATATATCAAAAAATTGAAGCATAAAAGGAAAAAAAAGTGATTTAAATGGTCAAAAATCGTTTAATTCTTTTCATAATATTATCAGTATTTTGATAAAAGACCAATAAAAAAATCAGCTTAACACCATAACATCATCATACAGCTTAGACATTGTATTCTAGTTGAACATTTTTTTGTGTAACTCACAAAACTCTGTATTTGAGTCTAATCGCCAATGAAAGTTTCCCACATTACTCAATTTTCTAAGGAGTGTCACCCTCAGAGTCAAACCTACGACATCCCATCAGTGATATCACCATACTAAGCAATAGCAAGGAGTAACAAGTGAAGGATCCATACCGGACAATCAGCTGATGAATATTAAATATTTACATGTCTGAAACCCAAAGCACCTCACCTGAGTTGCTGCTGCTCCGTCCCCTCACAGAGAAATAAGTTATTTTTAACTGGCCTCCAGATTTTACTGGCAACATCCTGCAGCTTCTCTGCCCGAGGCTTTACTTGGGGGATTCATAAGTGCCATGTCAGCTTGTTTGGCTGGCTTACAGTGAGTCACAGTGAGCAGTGACACACAGCTGTGACAGAGAAAGCCCTTCAGTGTGTGTGTGTGTGTGTGTGTGTGTGTGTGTGTGTGTGACAGAGAGACACAATTTTGACAATGGGCTCATAGTCTGTCCACCACAGGACCACAAAGCAACGTCACAGCTACAATTCAGCCTGAGGTGAACTCTGAGCTATTAAATCATATTTTTATGGTGGTTTGTAAAAGTTTAAACATCATGTCCCCATATAAACAAAAAGTATATGGGTACATTAACAAATGAGAACTAACAAGCCACAGTGGGTACATTTAGTAGCTCCAAGCCTACTTTAGAAGAGTGTACATTACAGTCGTTGCCTCTCTTACCATAAATCCAGTGTCAGTGTGCTGGCAGAGGGTGTGGATGAGTTGTCTGTCTGGAGTTTGTCATGGCCAACATGCTTCTGAGACAACTAGGCAACACCAAGCAGGAAGAGACAACAAAAAACAACACTTGTAAAGAAGAGCTGCTGGGATCCTGCAGGGTTGCTTATAAAAGCACACTGACATCTGCTGGCCAGGTTTAAGTAAAACTAGGTTATGTTGCAAAGTTCTCCATATCAAAAAAAAAAAAAGAAAAAAAAAAGTGGCTTTTTTGGAGCATTTGGTTTGAATTTGACAGCATTGTCAGGGGAGCATTTTTATGATTTTAGGGTCATGTGTTCCCACAGCTCAATTTGAAATGAAATATAATAGTTCTAACTATATTTTCAGTAGTTCATAATCACCTAAAAATAGAACCATTGTGTTTTTATTACCTTAGAATAAGCCGTTGGTATGTAGAGGGGGTCCTTTTTGCACAGGACACCATAGTTTTCCTACATGTCCGGCACATAGAAGTTTCAGCTCTGCAACTACGCGGCTGGATGACCTTAATTCCTACACACTGGACCTTTAACAAGAGGTATTTCAAAGGTTTTTATGTTCGCAGTAATGTTTTTTTCCCCCAGCAACCTCCAAGGCTGAAATATGAGGCCAAATGTGAAAAGCCAAACACCGAGGTTCATCAAATGGCCACTTGAAACCAGTAGATCCCTGTTGACCCCCATATTAAAATGTCCAACTTTACAGCAGAAATAAACATATTTACAGTCCAGTACAAAAAATGTTTTTGGTATCTATTTAATTTTCCAGATCATAACAATTGTAAAGGAGATTATTCCTTATATAAAGTAACTCTCCTGTTTACATTTTGTTAAAGCTTTAAGTTACAAGTTTATAGGGGTGGGGTCAAAACAAAAATCCAAACACCAATGGGTGACTTCACAGTACTTACATCCATTATGTCATATTCTATAGTTTGTGCCTGTGGCCAATTTGCCAAACATAATAAGAAATCAACACAAATAACTTAGCTTTGCTACTTTCATGTTGTTTTGGGATGAGATAAATATACATGTTGTAAATTTTGAGGGGGACATGTCCTCTATGTCCTCACTGAAAACTACATTTATGGACATAACGATGACCCAGCAGATTTCAAACCAGTCATGTAAATATAAACACACATCTCCATGAGTGAGAGTTTGACTGAGAGCCAAACTGCACCACCTGTTACAGACAGTCAGCGGCTGCAGCAACCAAAGCAAAGGCAACAACAGGCAGCAGCTTGGTTCACTTTTAGAGACATAAGAGTGGATTATACCCCTGAACACAGACATGGCAGACATAAAACCAGTCTCTGAGGTGGGATGTGATTCACGAAACTTGGAGCAAATAAACGTCAGCGACACAGACCCAGAAGAAGAAGAAAAGTGCACATGTGCGGGAGAAGATTCAAAGAAGACGAGTGAGAAGATCCCTTCTCTCCAGGAGCTGGAGGAGGTTTTACACTCAGCTCCACGCTCCTGTCGCCACGGAGATGAGGTTTGGCCAAGCCTGTATCTGGGGGACATGTGAGTAACCTGTATTTTGTATAAGTGCATCTGTGTCAGAATGGAGCGTTAATGCGGTATCTGTGTCAGGTTTATGTCTCATGACAAACTCGGGCTGTGGCAGCTGGGCATCACTCATGTACTGAACGCATCTCATGGAAAACTTTGCTGTAAGGGCAGTGATGACTTTTATGGAACCACGGTGAAATACTACGGCGTCCCAGCCAACGATTTGCCAACATTTGACCTTTCACCCTTTTTCTACCCTGCTGCTGAGTTCATCCATCAGGCTTTGACATCAGGAGGTACCGCACATGTTTTCAGAGGTGACAAAACAGCTACTGTGGGGTATTTTCAGTGTCTTTGTGTCCTTTGTGATGTCCAGGGAAGGTGTTTGTTCACTGTGCTGTGGGCGTGAGTCGCTCGGCTGCGCTGGTCCTAGCCTACCTGATGATTCAACACCACCTCAGTCTTCTGTCCTCTGTGCGCTGTGTGCAACAGAAACGCTGGATTTTCCCAAACAGAGGCTTCCTGCGACAGCTCATAGTCCTGGACAGAAAACTGCAGGACGAAAGGTTGAGTAAACCAAAATAAAATGGAGCGAAGAGCAACCTTATGAAATAAATACCTAGAACTGTCCTCCCTTAGTCTGCAGAAGTCAATGTCTTCATTCACACGGTGCAAGACTGTCTCCATTTGTACCATTTACTGTATGTAGTTCAACTGTGTCCAGCCCCCACCCCTCTCATCCTCTCCTGACCTCAGTAGTGACAGAGAACATGCCTGTCTTTTTCCGCTGGACTCATGGCATCAATGAACAAACCAATCAATGCAACAGCAACATTAAATAACTCTGCATCCGTCACAGAGAACACACTGAACACAGAGAGCTAATTTTGGAGCTAAGCAGCATTCAAACTACCACCTGCTCTCGTCTCTCACTGAGCTGCAGACTCTGGTGGTGAAGGGACGGTGGACGCAGTCTGTTGGAAGAGCACTTTGTGTTTGGGGAGAATGTCAGGGAGCAACCAGCAACAGGACCTGGTGCTCATTAAAGAACTGGAGCTCATCTTGGATTCCTGCACACTGGAGCTCACACAAGTGGATGAAGTCTGGCCCAACCTGTTCATAGGAAACGTGTGAGTGTCTTGTGTTTGTAGAGTCTGTTGCAGAGACCTTCATGAGCTTTGCAAAAGAAAAAACTGATCACTTTGATTGGTTTGTCACAATGCACAAACTGTTTGACTGCATCTTTTCATGATGCTATTTCACATGTTTCTTCTTTATTCCCTTGGTTCATCTCTTTTTGTGTGTGTTTTCAGGGCCGTGGCACAGAATAGAAAGACATTACATAAGCTTGGCATCACTCATGTCCTGAACGCAGCGCACTCTAAGCAGGGCAGCATCGGTGACCAGAGTTTTTATGGTAACACCTGCGTTTACTTTGGCATCCCAGCAGAAGATTCAGAGCGCTTTGACCTCAGTCAATACGTCAAACCTGCAGCTGACTTCATACATAAAGCCCTGAAGAATAAAGATGGTAAATGGTTATTATTATTATTATTTTTTGAATTTTCATTTTGGGGGGACACATAGGCCTATAACTAATGTTACCCAGGGTATTATTTGTTTTTTAAAAATATTTTTTTGGGATGCTTGCCTTTAGGTGAGCTACTAGGCACCCCTACCTATAGGTTTGTAAGAGGTTTAAACTGCAGAGTCAAGCTGTTGTGGTGACCAGACAGAGAGCAGGAGAAAAGTGGCACACAGAAATCTGTCAGTGCTGCATCCAACAACAGCAACCACTGATAATCAGCGATCAGCTGCTGCCAGAGTTTTTGCAGGTGGATGAAGCAGGCAGACTGAGGTGAGGCTGGTGGACAGAGCAGTTATAGTAGCTGAGGTGTGGCTGAAGCTGGGAAGCTGTGTGGCTAATGGCTCTGGTGTTTGTAGGCTTACGGCACAGGTGGTGAGGGGCTGGGCGGTGTGTGGCTGAGATGCTGGAGTTGAAAAGAGAGAGGCACTAGAAATGGAGAAGACAGTGAAGTCTCATGAACCAGAAACGACTGGAGAATCAAACTAGAAGAACATTCACTGCAACTAGCACTGGAGATGAGCCAACAGTACCACTATGAAGAGCAAAAACAACCTGGCATGGAAGAAAGACAGCAGGGCTTTTAAACTGCAGTTGATGAGGGTGGAATGAGTAACAGGTGTGCATGCAGAGCTCCAGCACCAGGAAGTCACACCCAGCCTTTAAAATCACACAAAAACACAGCAGCAGAATATGCAGCAAACGATCCAGGAAAAAATCTATGAAAAAACACAAAATCCATACCACCACACATTTCTGGCCACAACAATCACAAAAAGAGCAAGCCAAATCCTGGACGGACTGATTATGGGGGAACAAATGCATGGGACTTTTGTCCCATATTTCAGATGTTTTACATTTTCTGTATTTCCTTTCTCCTTCTCCATCCTGCTCTACAGGAAAAGTGCTGGTGCATTGCATCATGGGGGTGAGTCGATCAGCCACTTTCGTCCTGGCTTACTTGATGTTGCGGCAGCGTCTCCCTCTGAGGGATGCTCTGAGACATGTGGCCCAAAAACGAGCCATTTACCCCAACAGGAACTTCCTGTCTCTCCTCCTCAAGCTGGACGAACAGCTGACACTCAGACGGAGGTTGTGTCCTTTTCTCTGACCCCCCCCCCCCATCTTTTTTCACCTCCTCTGAACTCCTTCGTCACATTAGCCATTAGTCACCTCGAGACATCACTCTCTTTCCACTCCACTCTCATCAATATATCTTTAAATAATACTATCAGTGTACCATGTGGTTAGAGGTGTGATTTTAACAGTAATTTCAATTCAATTTTTTTAAGGTAATGTAATTTTATGCACAAGTTTAAATTCTGCAAAGGTCAGGTGGATGAAGCAGGCAGACTGAGGTGAGGCTGGTGGACAGAGCAGTTATAGTAGCTGAGGTGTGGCTGAAGCTGGGAAGCTGTGTGGCTAATGGCTCTGGTGTTTGTAGGCTTACGGCACAGGTGGTGAGGGGCTGGGCGGTGTGTGGCTGAGATGCTGGAGTTGAAAAGAGAGAGGCACTAGAAATGGAGAAGACAGTGAAGTCTCATGAACCAGAAACGACTGGAGAATCAAACTAGAAGAACATTCACTGCAACTAGCACTGGAGATGAGCCAACAGTACCACTATGAAGAGCAAAAACAACCTGGCATGGAAGAAAGACAGCAGGGCTTTTAAACTGCAGTTGATGAGGGTGGAATGAGTAACAGGTGTGCATGCAGAGCTCCAGCACCAGGAAGTCACACCCAGCCTTTAAAATCACACAAAAACACAGCAGCAGAATATGCAGCAAACGATCCAGGAAAAAATCTATGAAAAAACACAAAATCCATACCACCACACATTTCTGGCCACAACAATCACAAAAAGAGCAAGCCAAATCCTGGACGGACTGATTATGGGGGAACAAATGCATGGGACTTTTGTCCCATATTTCAGATGTTTTACATTTTCTGTATTTCCTTTCTCCTTCTCCATCCTGCTCTACAGGAAAAGTGCTGGTGCATTGCATCATGGGGGTGAGTCGATCAGCCACTTTCGTCCTGGCTTACTTGATGTTGCGGCAGCGTCTCCCTCTGAGGGATGCTCTGAGACATGTGGCCCAAAAACGAGCCATTTACCCCAACAGGAACTTCCTGTCTCTCCTCCTCAAGCTGGACGAACAGCTGACACTCAGACGGAGGTTGTGTCCTTTTCTCTGACCCCCCCCCCCCATCTTTTTTCACCTCCTCTGAACTCCTTCGTCACATTAGCCATTAGTCACCTCGAGACATCACTCTCTTTCCACTCCACTCTCATCAATATATCTTTAAATAATACTATCAGTGTACCATGTGGTTAGAGGTGTGATTTTAACAGTAATTTCAATTCAATTTTTTTAAGGTAATGTAATTTTATGCACAAGTTTAAATTCTGCAAAGGTCATGTGTTGTGAAATTATTAATTATTTAGGTGTCATATTTCATTTTTTGAGGTTTGTTTTTCATATTCAAAATGCATTTAAATGTTACCTGTCAGTGTTGTCCACAGGCTCTGTAAATAAAGCTTTATGTCTTGTCGTGAATATATACATTTTATGACATTTAATTGAAATATTCTGGATGGACGGATAGACTATAAAATGAGCGTTATGTAGTGAATATTATTTGACACTTTTTAAGCTATTATGCACATTACACCTTTTTGACAGAATTTTGAACAATTTGCTTGATAGGGTACTTTATCATTCTTCAAAAATCCCTCAAACCAGTTTTTTTTGTTGTTGTTGTTATTTTGCATTAACAAAGATCATTTCTTTGATTAGAAATACTTTTAATTATTTTAATTTTATCAGTCCAAGGTCCTATTACCTATTACCTTACAAGTCTTACAAAACCAAGCATTATATTGATATGGTACAGTTATTAAAATTACCCCCCATGCCCAATTTTAAAAATTATTATTATTATTTAAAAAATGGATGGGTTTCAATGTGTGTTTATTTCTACCATGACCATAAAAATACAGTAACTAAAAAAATTACATTTGATGATGAAACAAAATGGGATCATGTATTATGACTGAACAAAACATAAAAGGTTGCAAAAATATCACTATATTTACTGAGATTTAAATGAATTGAAACTCATACCAAATCAAATGCTGCTTGAAGATTTCTTTCTGTAGCTGCCGTCACGTTAGCTGTCACTGTACTTTACAGTCATCTAAAGGATCAAAGGCAGTGGCTGTGCGAGCACTTACATATCCTTATATACCTGAGGCCATAATGTGCCTTTTCTTATTTTTTTCTGTTACATAATGCTGTAAGCATAACCTACATTTCTGGCGTATAATAAATAATTCAGCATGCTGCAAACAGAACAACTGTGGCTTTAGTTGACTTGTCATTGATGTTATTCACAGCCTGGATCATATTTCTTAAAGGAGCAAAGCAGCTGGCGTTACTCTGCAACACAGAGAGCACAGCGGTGTATTACATAAGAGTCATGGAAACAAGTGAGCTAATGTCAAAGTTCACAGGATAATGCCACATTGTCATCAATAAGAATGAGACTACAGGCATGTAGTCAAAATGGGGTTTTAAAGAGCTGAAAAAAATAATTCTGCAGCATGTTTTGTCATTAATGAGTGTTGGATTACAGAGTTATAAAAGGAAACAGTCATGTGTGAGTGTTATAGAGAAGTAAGAGCGAGCATGGTGGAAGAGGAGTTTGCAGTAAAGTGAGTTAAGTTCATAAAGGAGGATTCAGAGGGAAAACAGGTTAGTTTGCTCAGTTTCTTGCTTTAACACTGAAGATGATTGTATGCAGGTTTCTAAGAAAAGCTCACTGTGAGATGTATATTGTTATATGCCTTGTATGTGCTCTTGTATGTGCTCTCGTGTGTGTGTGTGTGTGTGTGTGTGTGTGTGTGCGTGTGTGTGTGTGTGTCAGTATGTCTCTCAGGGATCCACCATATGAACCTCCTACTGTCTCAGAGCTGCAGGAGTTCCTGCTGGCAGACAGACAACCCACAGGACACGTCAATCAAGTCTGGCCTAACCTTTTCATAGGCAACGAGTAGGTTCACACGTAACAACGTGCACACTCGATAAACATCCTTCACTCATACGGAAATGAACGTGTGATTGTGTTTCAGGGTGGCGGCTCGTGACAAGCCCAGTCTGCACAGTCTGGGCATAACTCACATTGTAAATGCTGCTCACCGACCCCCCGATGCTGATGCCGGCCTTGGCTCCCATTTGTACGTCAAAACTGGCCCCCGTTTCTACAGAGACATGAAAGTGGATTATTATGGGGTGGAGGCTGATGATGCAATAGGGTTCATCCTTAGTCCTTTCTTTTACCCAACAGCACGATACATCAGAGCCGCGCTGGGAATGGGAGGCAAGTCAATCACACTTAGATATCTTTGAGTTTGGGGGGTGATTACACTCACCGGCCACTTAATTGGGAAAACCTGTACTATCTAATGCAATCCATTTCAGCCGCTGTGCCATTAGGTCTAATTTTAAAATGCCGAAATACTGAACAGGCCTCCTGGGCACAAGCCCCAGGAGCGCAAAGTGTCAGGGGCCCCTTTGGGCTTCACTTGCAAAATGTCACTCGGCGAGACACATACTGACAAGGAGGCGACTCAAAAAAAAAAACAAAACCCAAAAACCATATAACATCAAACAACTAAAAAGAGACACAAAATTACCAAACAGAGACACAAAATGATTAGAAAGAGACACGGAATGACTACAGACAAAAAATGACCACAAAGAGAAACAAAAAGACCACAAAGTGACTCAGAAAGACCACAAAGAGGCACAACCCAACAACAAGGAGACACAGCATGACTAAAAAGACATATAAAATGACTACAAAGAGACAGAAAACGACAAGAAAGAGACAGGAAATTACTACAATTAGACATAAATGTCCACTGAAAGACACAGAACCATGGAAAATGCATCATGACTTCAATGACACGCAACAAGACAACAAATAGAGGCTAAACAACTTTAAAGTCTGTGTGTCTTTCTCCTATGTTAGAGAGTTCGTAATCTGCGTGTTTAATGTCAACACAAACAGAACACTCTGAGCTTTGTAGAGATGGATGTTTTGGCAGGGCTGTTGTACTGGATTTGCACAATATGTACACGTGTATCTAATAACGTACACATGTCACTGCATATCTGGTGCTGAGGGTAACAGCGAATGTCCCTGTCCCAGGACGGGTATTTGTCCACTGTCTGATGGGTGTGAGCCGCTCTGCGACCCTGGTGCTGGCGTACCTGATGATTGTTGAGGGCCTGAGGCTGCAGGAGGCGGTGGCTGCCGTCAGGCCGCACAGAGACATTTGTCCCAACCCGGGCTTTCTGATGCAGCTCCGCAGCCTCGACATGAGCCTGGAGAGGGAAAGGAGGAGACGAAGACAAGCCCAAACACTGTAAAGTCACACACAGGCACCAACACACACTCATAAACATATGCACACAGACACACACACATATTTATTGCTACACAGAGGTCAGTCCAAGGAGGAAACACCATCTCTGACAGAGCTGAGGCAAATTCTCTGGACGAACAGGAAGCCAGTGGCACCTGTCAATCAAGTCTGGCCGAACCTGTACATCGGAGATGAGTGAGTAGGAAACTCGGCAGCTTGAAAT
Organism: Plectropomus leopardus; assembly: GCF_026936395.1. Classification (NCBI taxonomy): domain Eukaryota; kingdom Metazoa; phylum Chordata; class Actinopteri; order Perciformes; family Serranidae; genus Plectropomus; species Plectropomus leopardus. The sequence goes on along the minus strand of NC_142188.1, from coordinate 19,208,194 downwards.
GTTTCTGAAAACATTTATCAGTGACTCAGATTGTGTGTGTCAGCAGGTCTGTGGCCCGAGATAAAGCCACACTCTCGTCTCTGGGTGTAACTCACATACTGAATGCTGCAGCAGGTCGACACCGGATCAACACGGGTCAGCAGTTCTACAGTGACCTCAAAGTGGAATACCACGGCGTTGAAGCTGCAGACCATCCGGAGTTCAACCTCCGGCCTTTCTTCGACCCTGCTGCACAGTTCATAGACAGCGCTCTGAAGACACATGGTCAGTTTGCAGAGGGCGATTCATAATATGGAAAATCTTAGTTCCTGCTGTATTTGCGGCTATACTAATTTATTTAAAGATTTTGGAAAATTGCAGAGAAGTTTATGCAAAATCGATGTTAAATCATTCATTGACTCATCAATCATTAATTAGTTCTTATTCTCTTTATAGTAAAAGTTATCTATTTAGATCTTTCAAATGCATCACTCACTTCTACTCTACTCATCTTTATTTTAAAGACATTAAACCTTTTTTCATTTTTACCAATCTGCTCCCTCATGTCATTTGTAGTAATTTCATGTCTTTTTCCACTGACTTATATATATATATATATATATATATACATATTTACCAATTTTGGTTTGTTAAATCTGTTATAGTTTTGATGAACGACATTTAAGCAAACACATAAATAATAAATAAATAAATAAATAGAGATTTGACATGAAAACCAGCAAAAAAAAAAAAATGTTATCATGAAATCAGTGTTAGAGAAATATTAGATATCAAATAATCCAAGGGGGAATGTATAGCTTGGAGGCTTCTGGTGAAGACATCTGTAGCAATTTTATACACTTTTTGTACAACAGACCTTCATACAGGACATTTTCAAATGTAACCAGTGCTGGACCTAACAAATCTGGCACCCTCAGCAAGCTTCCCTGGGTGCGTTCCCCCAGCTTATCATTGGATCTTTTCAGCGTTTTCCTGTTATGTTTGATTTTTTCAGGATTTGGCGCCTCCCCCCTCAGCTGGCACCTCGTGTCACAGATAGGAAAATCTGCCTCAGCATGTAACAGTTGAAGGGTGTTAATAAATACTATTAATGTTAGAATTTAATTTAGCTGCAGCAGTACCGCTGACGTGGTTTACTGGGACACTGGAACTAAGCTGCCTTTCACGTTATTAGTAACACCTGTTCTTTTCCGACTTTGACAAGGCTGATGAAAATTTATTTTGCATGTAAAAGTGTTATCAAATACACTAACCCCTTTATCTTCCAGGGAAGGTGTTTGTGCACTGTGCCATGGGCGTCAGCCGCTCTGGAGCGCTGGTTCTTGCATATCTGCTGATCTGCCAGAAGCTGTCGTTAGTGGACGCCATCATTGCTGTGCGCCTGAACCGAGACATTGGTCCTAACTCTGGATTTTTGGAGCAGCTGAGGCAGCTGGAGCTGAGTCTCAGTGCACAGAGCAGACTGATCACAGAAAAGGGCCACGCTGACACATCATGACGGAGCATTTCACCCTTTTCAGTCACCTGTTTGTTTGAATCTACATTTCTTGTATCAAAAAATTTTAAAAATAGAAATCTGTGAGTCATCTCTTGCAATAAGTCTCAGTCTCAGTCAGCCCAAATGTAACAACTGAATGCTTAAAATGTAATGTCTCCAGAAATAACTCTCCCCACACCTGTCCACACATTAATGACATTCTTATGATGACGACAAAGTAACATGCCAATCTAACTAAACTTGTTGTCACTGTTTTTTTTTGTTTGTTTTTTTCATTATTCTCATGACTCAGTGTCTCTTTTACCATACAGCCTAACAAGAAAGTAATCACAGTCACATTAGAGTACTCAGATCACATTATGAAGGCTGTGAGAGAAGATCTGTGTGTGTGTTTGTGTGTGTGTGTGTCACGTTGTTGAGGTCAGGTGCTGTGGCCACACTGCCTAAAAATATCATGTTAAACAGAGAGCCCGAGAGAGCAGTTACCATTCCAGATCTGTATTTCTGCCTTCACGCTTACTGTGAAGGGAGGTCTCTGTTGATACACACGCACACACACACACACACACGCATGCACACACAGGCACACACACATGCACACACAGCTCACACATGTCCACTGAGGAAGAGTTGCGGTGCTGTGCTGCGATCCTGCTCAGGAACGGATTTAAAGCTTTAAACAGTCACAAGAAAGAGGTACGTGCTTTCTTTCTTTTAACAATCAGTCTGCAGAGTAGAAGACATTAAACATGCAATCAGTGTATTTTCTCTTTGAACAGCCTGCACCATGAGCAGATCACACACCTGAGGTGATCATAACCAACTCCTGTTCATCCTGGGACATCACAACACTGTTGTACTACAAACCTTTTTAACTGAGAACGACGTGTGTTTGATATATTAAGTGTTTATTATAAGAAGCAAAATGTGCAGCAGATACAACTTAGGTGTAGTATGAAAGACTGTGGAAGTTATCAGTTTATTAGTTGGTATAAATGAGATGTAAACTTACAGATTTATATAAAAATAAGTTCATAGGGAATCCATTAATAGATCTAGTCTTGAAATTAATTATGTATTTCGAAATAAAAGAAATTAATACATGAATTAAGTAAATCAGTTTAATTTGATTTAACTTGTTATTTGTGGGATTTGTTGATACATTTCACAACAAATTTCTGAAAAAAACAGACTTTTGGCATTCTATATTTTATCAGCTGGTTCCTCTTTGCTTTCAACTTTTATTACCAAAGTGGAATTTCTTGGAATTTCTTTCTTCACAAAGTGTCAAAATTGATGTGGCATTGAATTTAACAATAGCTCTCACTGTCTGTCTCTTGAACTTGTTTTTGGCTACAAAGAAATGACATCTGCTCACAGAGAGCTCGAGTTTCTTCCAACAGGTGAGAAGTGAAGTTTTGTCCCAAGAAAAGCCCGACCTTGACATAGGTGACCATAAAAGTGTTGAATGGAAATGTTTGTGCGACACAAACAAGTAAAAAAAGAAAGAAAAAAAGAAAAAAAGTAGTTTTTGAAATCTTATATTTATTTTATCTTTAATGTTAATTCTGCTATTTTTTCTTCTAATGTCACACTCATTTGCAAGTTATGTATCTAAAAACATATCAGTTAATTATTGTGTATAAAGAATTTATTATTTTACAATTTAATTTAAATCAGTGAATAAATGAATCCTCATATATAGTAATCCAGAATTCTTATTAAATATTAAATTTGAGTCAGTGATATGCATTATAAATACTGAATAGCTCCCTATATCCTCCATACATCTGCCATGCAGTTTACTGTATCAGGTTTTGAACAATATTAATTATCATTACTGACTGATCTGCAATTATTTTCTTGATTAATTGCTTGATTGTTTGATCTACAAAATGTATAAAATGATATATTGAGATACTGATAAAGGCTTATGATGATTTCACAAAACTTATGTTGGCTTAAAGTGTCCCATTTCGCCAACTAAACTCCAAGATTTTTTTAATGTCCCAGCAAAACCAAAAAAGCAACACATAGTCACATGTTAGAGTATGGAACCATGTATGGAATTTTTTGTGGCATTATTGCTTAAACTAGTTAATTAGTAATATAAACTGTTACTGATTGATATTTTGTTGTTAGACTAACTAATTATACTGATCATTCCAGTCGTGTTTATCAAGACATCACTGATGTGTGTTAAGATTACAGCTAGACATCTTAAAAGCTGATAACTATGTGCAGACATATTTCCTAAAGTTCAGGGGTGTGTGTGTTTGTGTTTTCTGGGCAGCAGAGGTGAGCATGTCGTCCTGTGTGGCGAAGTCCAGAAGCAGGAACCCGTACACAGCAGTGCAGGTGGACCCAGACAGTGATTACATCACACCGGGGACATTAGACCTGGAGCAGCTGTTTTGGAGCGGCTCTGGAGCTCAGTACGCTCATGTCAACCAGGTCTGGCCTGGTGTCTACATCGGGGACGAGTGAGTAAATTCACACATAGATGGTTTCATGGTTGTAATAATTACAGCTTCATGCTTAGTCTGTGTGTCACATGGAAACAGGAAAACAGCTCTGGAGCGTCCGGGCCTGAAGGATTTGGGTATTACACATGTCCTCAACGCAGCAGAGGGAAAGTTTAATAATGTGCTGACTGGTGCTGAGTACTACACTGACATGGACATCCAGTACTATGGTGTGGAGGCTGATGACAAACCCACCTTCAACATGTCCCAGTACTTCTGCTCTGCAACCCAGTTCATCCACGAGGCTCTCAGTCAGCCGCAGAGTGAGTCCTGCAGGAAATGAAACCTTTAATTGAGATCATTCTCTGGAGACAAGGCGTGAATGCTTCACTGTGTTTCTAATGAATCCATTTATCTTCATTTTGCTGCAGACAAGGTGCTGGTGCACTGTGTAATGGGTCGGAGCAGATCAGCGACTCTGGTTTTGGCATACCTGATGATGAAACACAGCTTAACTGTGGTGGATGCTGTTGAGCATGTGAAAGAGCGGCGCTGCATCCTGCCCAATCACGGCTTCCTAAAGCAGCTCAGGGCGCTGGACATCACGTTACAAGAGGAGAGGCTGAGACAGAAGAGAGAAACGCAACAGTAGTGCAAAATAGTTAATTAACATCTGTGTTTGTCTGTCTTCATCTCAGGTACAAAAATGTTTGTTTCTTTAATTGTTGTGTCATTAAACTGTGTTTTGTTTTTCACAGTGTGAAGAGTGTGAATACTGTACGTGTACTAACAGGTTTTAACAGAGTAGGCGAAGGTTTTGAGGCGTAGAAGTAAAGTTTTAGAGTTGTAGCTGCTGATCTGAGGCTTGTACTTATAGTATTTGGAGACTTCTAACTGAAATGAAGTGAGAACCAAGAGGCCTAAAATTCACAATTTTTAGCCTCAAAGCATTTTGTCGTAACATAGATTTGAATGTTTATTGAGCTTTTTGAATGGAGTCTTTTAAGGTATATACTGTTGATCTCTTACTAAAAATAATCTTTGAATTAAAGGGGACCTATTATGTTTGTCCAAATTTTCTGTAAGGGTTCAGATTGGTAAGAATACTTTGTTTAAAACTTCAAATTGACATCAGCACACGACAGATATGTTAGTATGGTCATCTGCTCCTGGAACGCTACTGCTTTATTTACATTACATACACTGCTACATGTAGCTACATGCTAACATTGAGGAACATGGTGTAGTCTTTGTTGCCTGTGTTCATTTCTCCATGATTCTGGATCATCTTCCTGCTGTAACATGTCCAGTTGTCAAGATTTGCATTGAGATGCTTATTGGAGATTTATCACAGTAGAAAGTCCTAACATACTGTGCTACAGCCATTCATGGCTGAAATGTCGATGCAGAGACGTTGAGAAATGAAGGACCCAGAAATGGTGACCACAGCAGTTAGGTTTTTTTTCGGGGGAGGGGCTTAAAAAGACAGGCGCTAAAACAAAGCGTTTCAGACAGAGGGTGAATACAGGTGTTCCAGCACAGATAGTATGATGTTTTGTTTTTTTTTTACAGTAAAGCATGTAAACATATTTTAATACAAACCTCAAATAAAAGTATGAACCTTAAAATGAGCCTGATAGGATCTTAAGAAAAACAGGTTCAACCTCTCTGCTAAATATGGCCACTTGTGGCTCCAAAAATCCCAGAAGGTAACAGCCAAAATGCTGAACCTAAAACAGTTCACAAACCGATTGATAGCGTCATGGTGTCCATTCATTTTAAACACTCTATGAGTAAAACATTCAAATGTTATTATAAACAACTAGAAACAGTCAAATAGAAAAATGAATAAGCAACAAGATCATCATTGTAAGTTTTATTTGTAAATTTTAGGCCTCTCAGTCTAGCACAGAGATGGGCAACTTGAGTGCAATTGAGACCATGAATAGACAATCACATAAGGCTTTTTTGGTGTATTGAACATGCAAAAACAAACAGCCTATATGACAGAGGGACAATACTCAAAGATAAACAAGTTTCAAAACAACTCTTTTCAGAAAATGTTTTTCTTGTTTAAGAACATTTATATTCAGGATCGTTGAATTCAAGTATTCGGTGTTGCGCACACACAACTGAAGGTTAATACAGACGGTTTGAAATCTTTGGCCCCATGTTACAAGTGTGGCCTCAGCATAAATTTAGCATATGTTATTTGTGTCCACCACTTACTTTATATCTTCCACTTACCATTTGTAGTAGTTGTCGCACAAATATCGACAAAAATATTAAAATCTAGTGGTGAAAATGTAAAATTTCCAGTCCATCTACATTTGATTTAGCAAAGCGGACGGAAGAAAGGTCAGTGTTGATACCCACTGTATTGCTCTGATAGAGAGCATTAAAACATATGATATCTTTGTACCGTATATGCATCTGCTTGCAAGATGATGTGCATCCATTTCCACCCACACAAGCCAACAGTTGCCCATCACTGATCTAGCTTGCAAGTTTCCCTGCAGACAAACGCGGGTTCAAATAACACCTGTAGGTTTCTGCAAACTTTGTCATATTTACAGAGAAAAAAAAGGAAAAAAGGCACTAGATATTCGAAGCACCCGCCCAAAAAACAGCGCGAGGAGAAACACACTTCCACAATGGTGATGTTGACGGTGACTTCTGAATATTATTAGCATGGTAAAGCTGACATTTAACAGTGATCACAGGACTTACTGGGCAGAGGCTTTGACACGTTTAAAAAGTGTGTGCATAAAAGAAAAACATTTGGTTTCATAACTGGCCTGTTAAATTAAAAAATATGAACTCACAATGAGGAATAATTATTCTTAAAAAATCTAAAATAAATCACTCCTGCATGTTTCAATGCAGGATCCAATACCTCCATTGTCCAATATTTCATTAATTAGTCCTCTGTTTGTGCATCATGTGTCCGTCGATTGTGGAACTGACTTCACGTGCTTTGATTCTGTCTCCGAGGGGAAGGAGTAACAGACTCGTGGGATGTCAACACGAGTGCTCGATCTCCCAGAATCTGATGGGCCGCCAGATGTTGGCAGAGTAACAGCCAAAAAAACATTTAGAAAACCAAAACTGTCCATGAAAACAGGACTTTCCATTTAGATCCTTTTTGTAAAGCAAAATGATCACACTGTTATCATGATTACTGGTTATTTTAAATATCTAGGCTGCATGATCCTTTAGCGGCCCCAAGTGGAGATAAGAGGCAGGCACACGTCAGGAGGCACCCAGTTAACAACTTGGAGGAAATTATGTGCACATGAATTAAAAAATAACTTGGACGGATGGCTGATTAAAATAAAACTGTGTCTTAGAGAACTGAGGGTAGCTTTTGTAGAAAACAGAGGAACTATGGGTCGGAGTTGTGTATGGCAGGGTGGTTTTGAGGCTGCGGGCTGAAATCACTTGAAATCAGGTTTTTCTGGGAAGGTGCAACCGGCTCTTCTGATGATGACGTTGGCGGCGTAGTGTGCCGCCTTCACGCACTGATCCAGTGGTTTCTCCTGGACAAGCTCGGACAGGAACCCTGCAACAGAGAGCGGGAAAACTTAAACAAAAATCCACAGAAAACACAGGAAAGACAAACAGCAACTCCAAAATGTATCCAATAAAGATTGAGGAAAAACTCACCTCCTACAAAGGCATCACCTGCACCGTTTGTGTCAACAATGTCCTTGGGGTCGATCTTCAGCACAGGAAATGTCTCGACCTTGTCACCTGAACAAACACAAGAAAAAAAATCATATGTCAGCAGCATACCTCTAAGAGCCCTGACAAACCAAGCCGCTGCTCTGCTGCGGGTCACTGTCGAGCCATCTGTGAGCATCTGTTTCCACAGTTTTTGCAGCGTGTCTCGCACTGTTTGGCTCTTGTCAGCTATTTTGCCGAATTGGCATAGAGGAAGGCGGAGCTCATCGCTTACAAAAATCACTCTCATTGGTATATCAGCTTTGTGCACGAGAAGAGATACGGTGGAGGGGAAGGAAAATGGTTAAAAGTCAAGAGGGAATGAGACTGAAACAAACATGTTATATTAAGTACGTTAATTTTTTTACCCACTGAGCTCTTGAGCAGAAACAGTTGGTAATAGTTTATAGCTCACAATTTGTCCTTTCAAATTTGGATTGTGCTAACTGGCTAACTAGCATCCTGAATCTGTCCTTTTGGTCGTCCAGTTACCCTTTTTGAATAATGAATAAAGACTACTGCCGGCTGCTGGTATGGAGAGTTTTTTCCTCCTATGCAGGCGCAAACTGTGCATGTCAGTTGGCTATTGTAGTCTTTACAGTGTGTTCAAGTTAAAACCTTTGGCCAAGACGCAGGCGATGTGTCGGCCTACGTCACTGCTATTTATTTATTTATTTTTTAATGTCACTTTGGTGTGTCTGGGCAATAAATATGGACAAGAGACTGAGGGAAATAATAGTAACGTGAGCAAAGAAAAAAAACAGAACCAGAGATCTTACTCAGGGCCATGGCAGTGTCATCCTTCCCCTGGGTCAGCACTACAATCCTCTGTCTCTTTTTATTGACTTTGGGCAGAGCCTGGGCTTTCTTGGCAATTTCCTTGATGTCCTTGGTCTACAGACAAAATACACAGCAACATCATCAATTGATAGTGCACAAAATAAAATAAAAATACAGCACTAATGTGTAAATGAGGGTAAATGCTGAAACAGACCGTCAAACCACTCACCTCAAAGTCTTGCTCTTTAGCAAATGCAGCTGCTTCCTGAAAAATGGAACAGAAGAAAGATTCTTAGTTATTATGTAGTAATCATCAACATCTGTTGGAGACAAAGTGCTGCACATGCAGCCTGTATGATGAGCATCTGAAGAATGTGCTTTGAAAGTCTGGCTTACTGTCTCATTGCCGAACAGCACGTCAACGTAGGGCATAACCTGCATGAGGTTGTCCTTGAAGAACTGGCAGATGAAGGGCGCAGAGAGGTTCAGGCAAAACAGCTTGTTATTTTCAGACGCGTGCTTCGCCACTTTCAGGATGGACTCCAAAGAGACAGTCAGGAAGAAACCCTGAAAGCAAACAGTGACACTGGGTCAGCACTGATCTGCTATTTATAACTTGATGGGCTCTAATGAAACACATAAAGAAAGGTCTCGAACAGAGACTGCACTGATATGTCCGCAAATTCCCCTGAGGGTCGTCATCCGGAAGTACAAAAGAGAAGTGACAGTACATGGGTTACCCTGAATATTAGAAGTAAATGGCACAACACATCACATAGTAGTTCGGTAACTATTACTTACAGCAATATAGTAGACGTTAGCTTTTTCCACAAGCTTCCAGTTTTCTTCAAGGTCTAGATGTTTGTCCTTCTTATAACAGTTAGCAGCAGCTAGGTTAGCAACCAGAGACCTAAGAGGAGGACGCACACAAGGAGGAGATGAAGAGTTATAAATAGATAACATTAGAATGGGTCAAGATATTAGAGCTGGCCCTTGAAAGTCAGAGATTCAAATCATCAGTCGACTGATGTTGGTCAATTGGTCATTTTTTTTCTGTGCAGTGTACTTTTGGGAATGTTTTGGTCCCCAGATTTTGCTAAAGAGTGAGTGCTCTTGACTTTTGCTACTCTTTGGTTACAGAGAGCTGCTGACACAAAGGCAGTGAAGCACCAAAGAATAGAGAGGAGAGACCTTCTGCTTAGAAACGGTGAATTTACAGCTCACAGCAACTTAATACGATACAGTCTGACTTTTGTTTGATATATAAAGTTGCGCATTTATGACCCGTTGTTAGTACCTTTAGCTTTTTTGCCACATTATGTGAATGCCGCTAGTATGGAAAACAGAACAAATCATTGATTAATATTGGACAGCCCAATTTGATTTGACTGAAATAATTCCGAGTTGGGTACAGCCCTATGAGATATGCTCATTATCATTATTACTCACCTGTTATCTCCGGTGATACAAGCAGCACACGACCCTGTGGGCTCCTCATCTTGTTCATAGTAGTGTGCGTCGATGTGGGCCTCCTCAGCCTTCTGCTTCAGGATCTCTCCAAACTTGTCTTTGCCAATGCAGCCAAAGAACGTGCCCACGTTATGCGGTTCTTGAATCATCCACTACAGACAGTCACAACAGCTCTAATCAGCATTAAGTCGATAAACCATTGTTGATTTCACTGATGAAAACTTTCACGGAAATTATTCGTCGACCTTTTTTTGCATGATGAAAATAAGACGATGACAAGCTAAAACTAGATCTTAATAACAGAAACTATGAGAAATCTAAGTCTAATTTTCATTGACGAGACGAGACAAATGAGACAAAAGTGTCGGTGGACTATGAGACATTCAAAATGAGAGGCGACGAGAACAAAGCGACCAACAACAGCCGTGCTTGCAATTGCTTTCTAATGCCTTATTAACAACAGTATGAGATCGGAGCGCCGGCCGGTCGGCTGTACACTCCAGTAAATAGTCAGCACCAGGATATTTCGCTAGACTGCACACACTCATACCAGAGCAGCTGTTGGTGTGAGTTGTGAGCTGTAGTTCGGCAGTAAATAAGCAGCTGTGTGTGTCTGACTGTGGATGATTAAGCTGTTATATGTGTCCATGGAGTTTGTTAGTTGCAGTGGAGGCTGTTAGCATTCAACTCCTTTTGTTGGCCAGTGAACCACAACAGAGCGAGCAGCCGCCAGCCGCTGTCCTCTCCTCACATTTGTTTCCCGCACAACTCCATTTAGATGCAGACAGTCTAGAGAAGGTTTAAAGTTTGTGCTGTTTGACAGGCAGGTAGGAGGCTCAGTCATCTGTGAGAGTAGCTCTGCTGTATATAAACAGTCTGAACTTTTCTGTGACAGCCAAGAGTTTCCTTTTAATCAGCGACTCTGTGAGAGAACATGAGACTAATTTAGAGAAAAATAATTCTGCTTCTTAATGGTAAGTCAGAGTTTACAGTGAACCCGGGTGCAAATCGCAATCGTCTCAAATTAGTTGTTTGTGATGTCAAAGTGTTTGAGTCCATAAATAATATTTCAAATGATGATCAGTCAGTGATGCTTGTAAAATTCTTTAAACTCGTGAAAAACTCTGCTGGAGAAATGCACGTTTCTGAATGTGTAGAAATTATTTTTACTCGTTAAAAAAAACATTTAAATGACATTTTCATACAACCTGTCAACTTGATTATCATTTCTGGGACGTGTTTAAGCCTGACTCAATAAGTTTATATCTTGACTAAAAGTTGACTAAAATGTAATGAATTTCGTCAACTAAAACTAGACTAAAACTATAAAGGATAAAAATGACTAAAATGCGACTTTAACTAGAAAGCATTTTCATCTCAAGACTAAGTATTAATCTAAAATAGCTGCCAAAATTAACGCTGCCATTAACTCTCCTCACTGTTGCCAACATTTCCAGCAAGAATTCACAGAGTGTTGATGTGGTGACAGAACAGTCTGTGTGAACACGACTGACCTGAGCAATCTTTATAGAGTTCTGTGTGGCTCCTCCAGCGTGGTACTCAACTTTGAACTTCTTCACGAGCTCCTCAAATCTGCACACAGAGACAAACTTGTTATTCACGTGATTCATATTTACAAAACGTAAATTCAGTGTTGTGCATGAAGTTTGTTTGCCAGTATTTTTCTTTGTGGTGCTGACTAAGTCCTGGGCAAACTGAAAATCTTCAAACCTCACAACACGTAAAGTATCAATTATGGCTGAGTACTAAAACATAAACCATTTTTAGTAACAGATCTTTTATTTGCCATGTCATTCAGTCTAAATTAAGTAGTCAGGCATCAACTTCCACGCAGATATTTGTTTGTGTGGTTTTTGTGAGTGTAAGCCGCAGTGTGCACAAATATGTTGTTGGAAAGTTTAACAGGCCGACTGCTGTTAAAGGTCCTGAGACTGAGCCAGAGGCTGCAGAGGGGGAGACATCTGGGAGACAGAGAGAAAAGTGGAATGGGGGTGACTCTCTATAGTGTTATCTCACTTTTCTTTTTACAACAGACTAGCAGTTTTGCCTGAGGGACGAAATAAAAAAGACTGGAGTGGTACAACAGGATCAAGATTCACAGGTCATATACATAACAAATAACAAGTGGCTTCCTCGTTACTCCGCCATCCGCCCACTGAACTCCTGATAACACAGCTGACTCTGAAGTTGGGTTTCATGGATACAGATGTTCCCTGACATAAATGACCCTACATTCATGTGGTGTTGGAATAATTGGCAAAATGAGATGCCCAGTTGACGTCACATATGCAGAGACATGGCGGACAAGACTAAATGTTCTGTTCATGCTTAATAAACCTTATACTGATTCACATATTGCATGTAATTTTTTGCGCACACATGTAATTTGTAATATGGCATTAGGCTATAACCGTTAGTTGCTAGTGATCTCGATAAAAAGTTATTTATTAGCATTAATCCTGACAACCCCCCCTGTTAGGTAAATCAAGATTTTAGTAGTTCTAGGGGATGTATTGGTGTAACAAGTCTGGAACAAAATCATTTTGTAAAGTTTGTTTTTTCATACATTTATTTATTTGTGGTGGCCCGCCATGATCGAAACACCTTCTGCCATGTGTTGATTTTCTATTTTTGGAGCTGGACCATTTATTAGGATTATATATATATATATATATATATATATATATGTTGTGTTGATTGCACTGGGTCTAAAAGTTTGCATTGCCGTGCTTCTTCAGCAGCTGCTCTTCTCATCCATTAATCTAAACTAATCAGCTCTGATCAGATTGACAGATCAATTATCCATTCAAACTCCACAAACTGCTGCTGAGGAAATAAACTCCTGAAGAGTTCCGCCTTTTGTGGGTTCACGGACCCACAAAAACATCCAAATTTGGAGGGGACACAGAATGATACAAAGAACACAAGCAAAAAAACTAACAGACCAAAAAAAAGGAAAATCAACATGTTTTTTTAAATGCTCCAAACAATAAAACACAAAACATCTTCCTTGGGGTATCCATGTTGTTCCCACATCACAAATTTAAGCTTGTGAACACAATAAAGTCAGAGGAAATACTTCCCAACTTGTAAATTGGGACCATCCAAGGAGCACACGAACGCAGCAAAAATGTATGTACTAATATAGATGCAACTGTCTGTCGAATAATAGTTGGTTATATTTTTTAATTCAAATATCTAGCTGTGTCAAATATCACTGATTCGCCAAGAAACTTTACACAAACTGTATAAAAACATTTAGTGCAGATGTGTATATCAATAATAACAACACGCATGATTGCTAATGTAAAAAAATATTATTAGTGAACTATCTATCATAAATATAACTGTGGAGAGTCAGTTATACACACACACACACACAGAGTCACACACAACCCCCTTATCGCCTGCAGTTAAATGTTTGCTTTCTGGCTCTCATCTCAGAGAAACTGGGAGGTGAAGAGTCCTGCTTTGCTATTGGCTCTGTGCTGGATCTGCTGCTCCGCTATTGGTCTTATATAAAGATACTGAGGTCAATCGTGGTGTTTTCTGGTGTACGCCTGTTTTGACTGGCCCTCTCCAGAGCAGAGAGGAGCAAACTCAGTATGAATCCAGACGTATTCGTTTCCGCTCTCTGTGCAGACTAAAAACCTCAACCTATACTGAGCAAGAAGTGTTGCAACATCAGAGAAACTCACAGCGCTTTGTGTTTGTCTTCTGCCAGGATCTGGTCATTAGGTTTCAGGGTGTACCTGCAAATAATTGAAGGAGAAAAAAAAAAGAGGCATTAGTTACTGCTATCCAAGCTGTACCATTTAAAAAAAATCTGTTTTATTTCTTACACAATCTCCAGAAATGTGCATAGAAACACACACTAAGCATCTGGATTATGTTTATGTGGAAAAGCACGGCAGACATAATGGTGGTGCTGCCAATGGGTGGTTCCCTCTATGGAAATTGTGATTATTGAAATCATTAAGTCACAAACAGAAGCTTTAAGAAAGCTGGATGTTGGTCAGTTAAGTGAAACAGAGTCTAGTTTCCTCGAAACTTGAAGGTAAATTGGGGATTAAGACGCAGCTTTAGTCCACCTTTATTCTATGTGACTGAATTAGAAATGTGCTTGGCTGGTTTAGCTCTAATCCTGGAGTTTACGCAAGGGGGTTTTGAGAGTGGACTCTGAGCTGGAGCCCAAAGAAGCCCTTTGCCCTGGTCAGCGCAGTGTGACAGAACTCAGACAGAGCAGAAAACGCTGCTCTGACTGCGCCAACAGCTCCAACTATTTCAAAAAATACCCAGTACATAAACACACAAATAAGTAACCATGTCAATAAGTAAACAAGATCGTAAGCTAATAAGTAAATAGGGACGTTAGTTAATAAGCAAATAAAAAAGCAAATAAATCGGAAAGAAAGTAAATAAGTAATTACAGAAGGTAGTTAAGAAGCAAATAAAGAAAGTAAGTATATAAGTAAGTAATCTGTGTTCTGCCTTTCTTGTATACTCCTCATCTTGTTTCTCCATTGATCAAATTACATCTGTTGGTTGCCTGGCACTGGACTGACCTCACTGACACTGAGTGTCTATATATCACTTGATGTGATTGTGACATGCTTCATAGAAATTTAACAGCTGCAATATGATGGGCTCAGCCTCCCCATCTTTTTAAAATCCAGAGTTGATTCAACATTTGAATAAAAAATAATCATTTTTTTGTCAGGACTACAACCACTTATGGCAGCATTTTTATTTAGGTGACAAAAAATGTATTACATTGCTTTAACTTACTTGTCCAAGAAGTCTTTGTCCACGACAGCAGAGATGTCCAGCAAAGGGTTTCCCATCCCAAAGAGTGCATTGGGGCTGAAATATGGAGACAAAACGTCAAAACAAAAACTGTACATATCCCGGCTTTAACAAGAGAGTATTGACAAGTATTACTATAGTACTAGTATTTTTAAAATTTTAAAATTCACTCAGCTGTCAGGGTTCCTACAACTTGTGGAGGGTTAGATTTTAGACTTTTTTTGCAATTCAGAATGGTTTTTAAGCCCAATTTTAATATAACCAGAATTAATGAAAAAAACTGAACCCACATCAATTACTTAGGGTTAAAAACAATTTTGCCCAAGTGTATTTGTAACACAAAACACAAGTTTGTTGGCAGGTTTTCTTCAAGATTTTGTGTTTCTCACTTTGCATATGGGATTCCACTGCCTTGATTCCAGCTATGCTGAGTTTTAATTGTTTTTTTATTTTTTTGAATGAATTAAATGTTTGTATGAAATATATACATTACCTTGTTTCAATCATACCAAAAACATCTGGGTTAAATATTCAGTTTTCATTGAATGTACACTTTCCTTTTTTATTAAGGTTTCCAATGCAACATAAAAAAATTCAGTACTTCCAATGTATTAAGAGTTTTCAGAGATTTATTTTAAAAACCCACCGGTTTCGGCCTTATTTATAGATCAATGAATCCATTGTTTTAAAAGACTTTTTAAAATCTGCATTCAATACTTCTATTATCTTTGAAATCATTTATAGCTTGTTTGATTCACTAAAAGACCAGACCGCCATCCTTTTCACTGAGTGTGCTAAGGCAAATTTTATTTGCGTACACAGCTGTGTGTGGTAGTTTTTTGTTCTAGTGTTGATCTCTAATATGCAAAATCCATGGTTTTGTTTCCCTGTGACTTCAATCACATGACTTAAACCCTTCCACTTTCTCAGACAGCAAAGCAGAAATGGCACATGCTCAAGAAACAAAGTTTTAAAACATGCATGACTCATCAACAAAAATTACAAAAGAATGTACATGTGATGGTGTGGAGGTGAGGACCCAGTCAGCCCGTATACACCATGTTATGACACTCACAACAGACAACATCAGGACAGCTGTAGGCTGCGTGTGTCTGTGTTTGTACAGTCTGTTCTGTCCTGAGGCAAACAACTGACCACATGGCTTAAATATCATTGCAAATCATAGTCTTGTGATGGCAGAACACATCTTTTTAAAACAGCACAGCATAATTCCCTTTGTGTTAACACAAAACAGTCCTACTGGAACTCATTTTACACATCAGTAACCAATTAGCCAGTGGTGCCTGCAGCTTCTGTGTCTCTTTAAACGAATAATGAATGATCTATGTGCAATACTGCAAAAGCACCAAGCGATTGTGGTAGCATGGTAACATGTACTCAGATCTGTCTTTGTGCATTTTTCTGTTTCGAATGCGAGTCCTTGATGTCACCACAATCTTGTCAGTGTTTTTCGCAGGGAAAACCCCAGATGGAGCAAGTCACAGTCCCTGACATATGCCACCTCCACATGAACATATGCTAGGGAGATTTTTCTATCAAGCCATCCCTTTTTACCCTTGCCTGAAGAGCAGATTTGCAGCAAAAATTATCAACATAGAAGGGGTATTTAAGCAGATGAGTTTCTTTGACTGGAAAACAGAAAAGGCATCATCTACCCAGCAGACGCCACACCCTTACTATCATTTCCTACAGCCCATACATCTGCCAATATGTAGTCAGATGATTACTAGGCTTGTGCAGCCAATTAAACCACAACCCATCCCTGCCTTTAGATGAATTATCAATATGTCAACGTGGTCTTACCTTGCAGAAGACATGCTGTCTCTATGTGTGTTTACCAGCTAGATACTGAAAGACTTGTTGAGCAATCCAAAACCGGCTCGGAAAGAGCTTAGCATTCAAAAACTTAACAATTTCAGCTCAGTGTGCGGTCAGATCGATTTTCCCCTGCAACCACACCTCCTCATCCTCTGAACTGACTGATTGGAGGCATCTGGGGGAGGTAGGTCCACAAAAGCCCCTCTCTGTCCAGCGATTGGCTCGTCTCGGCGACTCTAACCTCAATCCACTCACTCTGTTGAAGCTAAATTACATCGTGAGAAGCATGCTGATGGAAGTGGCTCCTCAGACACCACGACATGAGCTGCACAAGCGTGATGCACAATACTAGAGCTAAATTTATTGGAGGGAAAAGGCATCAAAACATTAAATATCCACGGCCATGTGACGACTTCACAATGCTGGATAAAAGAATCAAACATGGCTTATTTGCCACTATGTGACGGCTTCACAATGCATTGTTTTGGGAGCTGGTACAGGGTGTCTCAGGCAAGCTTTCTCTGCAGCGATCATTGCTAAAAACAAGCAGCGGAGCAATTCTTGGCTCTAAATGAACGGAGCGTCCAGATCGGTCCAAGCATTTCTTTTTTAAACACACGGGGGCATGTGGTGGTCACGTTGATCTCAGATTAGACATTGGCACACTTGCTAGGGTTAACAGACACTACAAGACAACAGCAAATGGCCCTGTGCTAACGTTAATACCGAGCTAAACGTTAGCTGTTTGAAGATAACTACATCAAAGGACTTTGCGCCGCTTCTTATCAACGACCGACCTCTTCTCCACACCACGGTGCTTCATACAGACACTTAATATTCTTTAAACAATCCCAAATGTTTAGCCTCAGCCACATTTCGTGCACACATACATAATATATTAAGGGTTATATTGCAAGCTGAAGACTTGCGCAAACAGTCGCAGGAGGGTCGCGTGTCCTCGCGCCTCAAAGAGGCAGTTTGTTAGCTTTTTATTAATTTATTTATTTCCCAACTTTCGGTCACCTTAGTTTGGCAGGGGTCTTTTTGGTTGGAGACTCTGTCTTCTCATCCTCTGAAAGTTTTTGTTTCTTTGCTTTTGGTTCCTCTGAAGCCATGGCTGAGCGGGCACGTTGCATTCACCTTTACACCGGTCAGAAAACGCGCTCGCGCTGCTAACTGTGATCTGGGCATTGGGGACCCTCAGTGCTGCCTCGCAGGCAGCCGAAGCCTGCCTCAGGCCTCCAGGCTGTGTGACGCCTTAACTGAAATCCACCAATCAAAAGCGTCACGTTTTAGGTTTAAGCAAACTCATGACACTTATATGAAGACTTTAAAGCTGCATTAATCATTATTTTCGCATGGACAGTAGGTAAAAAAAAAAGTAGGTGAAAGTCTGGTAAAAGTAGGGTTTATTTTTTTCCAACTTTATTTAGCCTAATGCAAAAAAAAGAGAAAAAAGATCAGTATCAGGTAATAATGTTAACGTTTTATTGTTGTTTATGTAAGATGTTTATCACATTTACATATTTCCATGTTATAGCAAAAAACTTTCATGTAACGACACAAACCTTTTATTGTTATAATACATTATTTGTTGTTGTAACGTGAAAAAAAATATTTTTGCAATAAAAACATTTCAGGTTAAAACAGTATGAGTGATTACGTTATATTGTGAAATGTTATAAATGGTTATACATTATTTTCGTTATAGGGGTAGCTAAGCTGGCTCAGTGTAGGGACTGCTAAAACTGCCGAGGAAATAAAATTGTGGTAGGCCGTTTTTATATATTTATAATTTTTATTGAAAATGTACAGAATAAAATAACAACAACAGTATAGTAAACTACTGTAAACATCTTGTAACACAAATTGAAAACAGATCTCAAGGAAGTGCTTTTAGCTGTAAGTTCTTAATGGAAATGTAATGGAAAAATAGTAATGAAGAATAATAATCACATTAAGTTAAACAAGGATAATACACAACAGAAAAATATAAATGCATATCAGTTATCTGATACAGAGGACAATGTTTTAGGATATCATACAGTTTTTGCTCAAATTTGTAGTAAGTATTATTATCATTAATTAGACGTCTACGGCCTGCACACCTGAAAGGCGATACTCAGGGCAAGAAAACCCCAATATTCGCATACAGATAGTGGTGTTAGCTGCCTGCAAACCCTGCCTGATTAAAAAGTCCCAAAATTTGCTCTGAAAATATCGATCAGGTTAACACTAGAGTAGCTCTATATTTAAACTAGCCGGAAGTTATTCCAGTGCATTGTTTATCGTTTTGGGGCTTTGTTTTGTTGAATTGTGAGTAAACACTCGTGACTAGGTTGTGTTTACGTGTGCATAGATCTGCAGGCGGCTCTGCAGTGACTCAGTCTGCCATACTGGCACCGAGTATCTCTGGCACAGTCACCCGGAGTTAGAAGGTAAAACTTTCAAACAATCTGTCAAAGTTTTTTTTTTATATATATACATGATGCTTTATATCAAGCTGTCACTTCACTGTTACTCTGAAGTTTATTTTGTTTTTTAACAACAGAAACAGATGCTAAAAATGTCCGAAGTTGCCATCTCTGTTTGCTAGCCAGCCGGTTTAGTTACCTGTGATTGAAGTTATTTTGACAGTGAGACAGTTGGTAAATGTTGACACCAAGTGACACTGCTTTACATCTACATGTACACTGATCCGATTTGGGCGCAATCAAATATTTGATCGGGAGTTTTAAGTTTTATCTGGCACTCAATAACACAGAGCACTACTAACAACAGCCGCCTCATTGTTGCAGCTGAGATGATCCACAGTCTGTTCCTGATCAGTCACTCGGGAGACATCTTCCTGGAGAAACACTGGAAGAGTGTCATCAGCCGGAGTGTGTGTGATTACTTTTTCGAGGCGAAGGAGAAAGCGGTGGAGCCGGAGGATGTGCCCCCTGTGCTGCAGACTCCACACCACTATCTCATTAACATATACAGAGGAAAGCTCTTCTTCCTCTCTGTCATCCAGACTGAAGTCCCTCCTCTGTTTGTCATCGAGTTTCTCCACAGAGTGGCAGACACATTTCAGGTGTGATTCAACTCTGAGTTCATTTTGAATGATAGATATCAAAAGTCACACATCATCCTGTTGTAACTTGATGTTTCGCAATGGTGGATGTAGGCTGTCTGAGGGGCAGGGGTGACAAAAATAGAGAGGGGAACCACTGCACACAAAGTTTTCTAGGATGTAGGACAGCTGACATGGCACTGCATCATGTTTTCTCATTTTTTTTAGAAGGGCTTGACCAATGTTTTTTTGGGGCCAATACATATACTCAACATTATCATCACTTCAGTATCATATACAGCAAGTTCCCTGCAACTCTTTTTAAAATAAAATTCAATTAAAAAAAGAATATATAAAAAAAAGCTCTCTGAAGTTTTACACAGTAAAAGTTCCTCCCATGCTGACACTTTCTTTGCACACTTTTTTATTAAGGTATCCTTTGACTGGAGAAGTCTAAATACTACTTGTTAATGGATTATTTCGGTTGTACCCAGCCCTACCACTGATAGTTAAATTCTACACTAATCAGTTACTTTTTAAATGATATTAACTAGTAATATGTCATTTATTACATTTTAAAGTAACTTGCTCAACACTGGTAGTACAACAGTAAAGTATGTGGATTTCTTCTTCTACTCAGTAAAGAAACAATATACTATAAATGTGTAGATTACACACACTGTAAACAATTAGTATGTAGTATGGAATTAGATAAGATTAACTTTATTAACCCCAAAGGAAATTCAATTGCAACTCATGTAAGATCTTAATGGAGAAAAAGGTCCTTTTTTAAAGAAAACAGAAATCCACTAAAATTTTCTACAACAATTTTCATCAGTCTTGTGTGTGCATTAGTGTAACGTGTATTCTTGTCGACAGGACTACTTTGGAGAGTGCTCAGAGGGTGTAATCAAGGACAATGTGGTGACAGTGTACGAGCTGTTGGAGGAGATGCTGGACAATGGCTTCCCACTAGCAACAGAGTCCAATGTCCTCAAAGAGATGATCAGGCCTCCCACCATCCTGCGATCAGTTGTCAATACGCTCACAGGTAAACAGAGGTCATGCTGACTCTCTTTTTAAAGGTCAGTCTAAACTGTCCTGCCCTCTGTCTACTTAAAACCAGATGGCATTGAGTATAAAATGTTTATGTTTTTGCATTTTCTGTCTGTGTTTTCCAGGAGGTAGTAATGTCGGAGACACATTACCAACAGGTCAACTGTCCAATATCCCCTGGAGGCGAGCTGGTGTTAAATACACCAATAATGAGGCGTATTTTGATGTGATAGAGGAAATAGATGCCATTGTGGACAAATCCGGTAAAAACAAACACTTGAGTGATCGCTACAGATGCAGTTAAAAGAGTTTACTGTTTCCTTGAAGATTACATTAATACATGTGGTTATTTTTTGCATCTCTTTTTAAATGTCTCTTGTTTAGGTTCAACAGTATTTGCAGAGATCCAGGGTGTGATAGAAGCGTGCGTGAGGCTCAGCGGGATGCCTGATCTGACTCTGTCCTTCATGGTGGGTTAATTTACTCTCAGCTCTTTGTTTCCGTGTTTTTGTGGTCTGATCGTACGAGTGTAAAATTCACTTGTTGTCGTTTTTGACGACAGAATCCTCGCCTCCTTGACGACGTGAGTTTCCACCCGTGTGTGCGGTTTAAGCGCTGGGAATCGGAGCGCGCCCTCTCTTTCATTCCACCAGATGGAAACTTCACACTCATGACCTATCATGTCAGCTCTCAAAAGTAAGTACAGGCATCTGTATGTTTTATTTATGATTTTAAAAAGTATGTGTATATATATGATCAACATTTTCTAGCAACAATAAAATCTTTGTAGTATGGAGTGGACTGAAATTCTGGTTTAATTCCCAAATTAAGGACTCACAATCCATTCTTGTTACCGTGTTTACTTGTAAACACAAACTGGTTGCTGTCCGCCTGCTGAACATAACTGTTTATTGTCATCGTGGTCAATTCTGTCTCTGTCCTTCCTCAGCCTCGTGGCCATTCCAGTGTACGTGAAGCAGAGCATCACTTTCTTTGAGACGGGACCTTGTGGTCGCCTGGATATCACCATCGGACCCAAACAGACCATGGGGAAGACAGTGGAGGGCTTGATAGTCACAATCCACATGCCTAAGGTTGTGCTCAGTGTTAACCTCACAACCACACAGGGAAACTACACCTACGACCTCTCTACCAAGGTAACCAACTGTTTACAAAGCCGTCCTAAGCAGTGATATAGTCAGTCTGTGCTAAATAATAATGCCTTCCACTGTTGAATGTGGACATTTTATTCAGTCAGTGTCGATCATACTGCTTATTTTTTCTCGATCTCGTCAATGCTTCACTTCAAAGGTGCTCACATCTTAGCGGCCTGCCTGATAAGTGCTTGAAGGGGGGTTGTATAAGCCACTTATCCATAGTCAATTAATTACATACAGTAGATATCAGTCAACATGTTTCCAGTTTGGAGAAGAAGGTAAATGTACCACCACTGACACTAAGCAATGAAATTCTGTAGAGGGAGCAGCAAAACGTATTTTATACACCTAAAATAAATCAAGAACAGTTTTAATGTGTGCGGTATTTAAAATATTTTTACTGCTTTACCTTGTTATAGGACAACACTTTCCACCAGGGAACCAAAGCCATTATCTCTGCTCTCTTCAGAGTCACCAGACTCCATTGACAAAAACAGTCACTTTTGCCTTGCAGAGCACAGGAGCTGCTGGTCTTCTGCTGCCTCAATGAGTTACTCAGTTTGTGTTATTGTGTGACCTTGACATTCAAAAGGGTTTATTCAGACTCACCAAAATCATACATTAACATAAACAAACTAATCCATTGAGGCAGCGGTAGACCAGCAGCTCCCTTGTTCAGGTAGCTAAAATTACTGTTTTTGTCAGTCTGATGACTTTGAAGATAGCACAAAAATTGGCTCCAGTTCCTCATCGAAAAGAGATGCAAGGTAAAGCAGTGAAAATATTCTAAATATACTGCACACCTAAACACACCTTTTTGCATAGTTTTATTTTACTTTTTATTTTACGGGCCTGGACCCCTGTCTATTTCCTCACTTCTAAAAAAATCAGAATTTTTCCTTTAAAACTACCCATTCAAGGCAGGATATTTCTTTTTTTAGGACATAGTTATAGACTACTTTTTTTGTAGCTCTACAATGCAGCAGCTGATGTAATCAGAACTGGTGGAGAACATAAACTCAAACAGTGATTTGTTTTATTGTCCTTACTCAGATCATGTCTGTTTTGACAGGTGTTGGTCTGGGACATTGGGAAACTGAACCCGCAGAAGCTTCCTAACTTGCGGGGCAGTCTGAGTCTGCAGGCAGGAGCCCCCAAACCTGAAGATAACCCCCCACTCAATATTGACCTTAAGATTCAACAGGTGGCCATATCAGGTAAACCTCACCGCATGACCTCCTAATCTTTTAACTGGGCCAAGTTTAAAGTCCATTTTCAGTTATTGCTCACGGTGTTTTTCCCCCTCTGTACAGGTCTTAAGGTGAGCCGTCTTGACATGTATGGAGAGAAGTACAAGCCGTTCAAAGGGGTCAAGTATGTGACGAAAGCAGGAAAATTCCAAGTGCGGACCTGAGTAATAACCGTCAGAGGTCGACAATCCGATGTGCCAAATAGACGTCGAGGTTATCAGCGCTCCAAAATGTCTTACATTTCCTCTGGCTTATTGTCATTAATGAACAGTTATTTATTATGTGTTTAGCATTACATGTGACTGGATGGTTTTTGTGGCCTGTAAAGGGAAGCCTTAATAATCAATGTGACCTTGTTGAAGTGCTGTTAGTTTCTAGCCAGTTTAAATGTTGCGTTATATGAACCATTCCTCTTTCTTTTGTACTATTTCTCAATACTTTTTTTTTCTTTTAACACTTTCTGAGCGTTGCCTAAGGGGAATATTTGAAAAGGGACACTCACAGCTCACCGCCTTGCTCCTCACTACTAAAACAAACCTGTACAATCCTATTTGCATGTTGCCTTTAAGAAAGCAGCCATGCCTTTTGAAAACCTTTTTACACAATATAAGGTAGCAGCAAGTTTTATACTTCTATATGTTTATTTTTGAAGAATCTAATGTGTCTACTTTTTGAGTAGCTGCAGTGCGTCTTGAGGCACTGTCTGTAGAGCAGGTATTTTTGCACGCATTCACTCTTTAATGTGGCCTTGTAAGGTTAAAGTGCTTTGTATAGCACACTACAGCACACACTGCATGTTTGGAGGTCTGAGGGAATTTTGTTTATATCAAAGGTACATCATTTAACTAAGGGATAACAACTATCTGCAGGGCCTAGACATGAACCAGTGATTCAAGCAGTCTGTCTGGAACAGTTGTGTAAAAAGCACTCAAATCTAGAAAATCCTCACACAATCTTGAACTTCTTTACTCAGCACAAGATTTGCACAATCAATTACCAACGTGGAAAATACTACTTAAAGCTCTTGTATGAAGTTGAATCTGTATTTCAGAGTATAAGATGTCTCATAAAAGCTTTAAAATGACATGTTCATGTGTGTTCTTTTAGGCTTGCTTTGGTTGATGAACAACATTACCATTATCCTCAGTTTTTCTTTGCATTAATCAGCAAATGCTAGGATGCTAACACTAAACTTAAATGAGAAACACGGTAGACATCAACTTCAGCATGCTAGCATTTAGTTTGAAAAAATAAGACAACGCACTCACTCGCAATTAAACTTTTTGAGACTTAAGTGGAGATCAATGCAGTCAAAATCAGGACACCACTCCGATTATAGCTTTTTTTTATTGCCACATGAACATTTGGGGCCAGATGCCCTTCTTCAGTATGCACATACAGCAATAACACAAAGAAAACCCACAGATAGAGTTAATTTTAAATCCACAGATGAAAACACCGACAGTACACTCCAGCAGGGGGAGCCAACATTTTAAACGGCAGAATCACGGCAATATGTATTTACAACAATATGTAAATAAAAAATAAATATGAAAATAGTTTAATAAGTATTTAAAGAAAATAATTACAACAAAAACAATAACCATAATAACAAAATAAATAAAAACACATCTAAAGTGCATCCCAGCAGGGTGCACTTAAAGTGTTTTCACTTATAAAACTTATAATTAACTCCACCTGTGGGTTTTCTTTGTATTGTGCCTTATGCTGAAGAAGAACAACGTCTGTGTGGCAATAATAAAAAGAAAAATGCTATAATCGGAGTGGTGTTCTGATTTCAGCATTTATTTTGAGACATGGCTGATCTTTAGTAAGGCCTTAGAGACCCACAGCAGTTTTTTTTTTTGTTTTTTTTTTTGCTATTTATCAGTCTAGAATAGCTTATTTTTGGTGAGAGTTGCTAAGTGTTGGCCATAGAGATGTCTGTATAATTTCCAGTATAATGGAACTAGTTGGCACTGGGCTTGTAATGCTCTTGGAAGTGATAGCTGTTGCCTAGCAACATAAAACCTTTTTTCTGTAAACTAACTAGCTACTCTGTGATAGCTAGGTCTACATGGTATACAGAGGGCAGCTGCTTAGTATCATGTACAATTATCTGTGTTTTTCCAGTCAAGACAGACTGTTAATTGTGTGTCTCTCTTGAGTTGCTGAGGTGAGCAGGAGGAATCCTTACCTGCTCATAACTGCAGTCTCTGGGCCCTGTTGACAGTGAAGGGAGAGGACAGGTCAACCTCTGTCAACATGTCCATGCCGAGTTTAAAACGGTCCTCCTGTCCTTGCCACATTGTGCACAGTCTTCAAGCACCGTGCAGGGGTTAGCCAGCTAGCTAAACTGAGGCAGCTAAGTTAAAAACAACAGCACGGCTAACAGCTCCACACATCCACCAAAAGCTCTCAACGCGGCTTATTTAACTCTGCTGTCACCAGTGTAACCGAGCGTCCTGGGTTCGCCCAACCGAATAACTATTAAAGCAATAAACAGGATGGTGGACGGTGCGACAGCCCTTTAATTTTCAATTACTAAAACTCCCACACCTGCGTGAACCCCGACAGAGTGGAAGTTCTCCCCACAACTTTTTCCTCCTGCCCTACGGAAACTCCAGAGGGACATACAGTAGGCCTCCAACATAGTCTGTTACTATGGATACACAATGTACTGTAAGTAATACAGGAAGAGTTAAAACTCCCAGTGCTCCCAGCTATAGATAGGCAATGACTGTGTTAGCCATACTTGTGGCCTTCTGCCCTGTAAACAAATACAAGTAGGCGTAAAAACTGTGGATTTTTCTGAATGAAAAGCACTAACATTTACATTTAAGTGATTTTGATGAATCGCTTTTATATTCTTTGATTTATATCCATTTCAGTACTAATAATGAAAATCACTGATACAAACAAAGAGCAATGTCTGCAAATCAAAATAAGATACTGCAATTGGCAGTGAGTCTTTTTTTTTTTGCAAGATTTGCAAGACAGTAGATGCAATAAAACAATAAAAAAAGCAAAGAACAAACATGCAACACCAGGGGTTAATATATTCTCATTGCTCTATTTTCAGTTTGTTTTTTAAATTAACCCCTGGCGTTGTATGTTTGTATGGTTTTTCGTTCTTTGGTTTTTGCTTCTGTTGCATCTGCAAATCAAGTTTAATAACAACAACAAAAAAGTCCTCATATGATATCAAACAAAATATGTACAACTGACTTGCATAATATATTGTGCATATTTATGATGGTAGCCTACTGCAAGCAGACTCACTGCCAGTTGCAGTGTCTTATTTTGACTCAATGATTTTCATTCAAGTACTTAAATGAATATAATTAATCAATTAAATTGCTAAAAAATTATTTTTGATTTTTGGGTGATCTATCCGTTTAAATCTATTTCCCAACCGCTGATTTTATCTTGTGGTCTCAGTGAGTTATGAAAGTCAATTAGAAGGCCAACTCCAGTCATCATCATTATAGTCTTTTATTCTTCCAAGGCACAGCAGATGTGTTGGCAGGGCGAGAAGCTATCAGAATACATTCAGGGAGTGAATGAACACATCAAGTACACACAGAAGCACACCCTGTCGCTCTCAGTGAGGGGTCAGTGACTGCTACATGCTCAGTAGGCTAAAATAAAGACGTAAATGCGGTTAACATTTAGAGCTCTGTCCTTCTCCATCATGGGGACAGCTCATCAATACTGATAAGGTGAAGAGGCTTCACACATACACACGCATACAGATTCTCCATTTAAATGTTACATTTGCCCAGCCATTGTAAAAATGTGTAATAAAACTGATTGAAATTCTGTTTAGGGAATGAAAATATGTATTTATCATCAGATTGTATTTTTTATGTAGTTTCCAGTCACGAATCTTCTAACTGCTGTGTAATTATTGCACACAAAAACACCTAAAAAACCTAACATCAATGCCTGGTATTAAATAAAAAAGGTCGTTTTTGTTCTCGAACCACCGGGGTCATCTTATATTTGGATGATGCTTCAGACCTCTGGAGTGGAACAACTGAGCTCACACATGGAGAGAAGTCTATAAGCATTAGGTTGAATGGCT
The DNA here is from genome assembly GCF_026936395.1 of Plectropomus leopardus. Lineage (NCBI taxonomy): Eukaryota > Metazoa > Chordata > Actinopteri > Perciformes > Serranidae > Plectropomus > Plectropomus leopardus. Next base: position 19,180,987 of record NC_142188.1, on the reverse strand, counting down.
GTCTGATGTAAAAGGTTTTGATGAATTTGGAATAAAATATCCAAACAGTTCAACTGTTACAGAAATAGTGCAAAAACAAAGCACTACAATTTGTTAAAAAAGAGAAAACATTCCTTTTTTTTATTTTTCTTGCTAAAAAAAATAATTAACAGACCTCAAAAAGTACTTCAGCATCTCCAAAGAAAAAAAACTGTTTCGCTTGTAAAACCTGGATTTTAAAGGGACATTTCTCCCCAAAACACAAAGTACATATTTTTCGTTCTACCTGCAGTTCTTATTTATCAGTCTTTACTGTTTTGGTGTTGAAAATATTGGTTGTGGACATTGTCTTCCTTCCTTCCAATTAATCATCCTACTAATTATATCAAGTAACCGTTTGAAGAGGAGCCAGACATCTCTATGGCCGATATATCCAACACTCGGCAACTCACACAAAACAATCCAGACTGATAAATCGCACTACAGTTAACAGGAAAAATATTTATTTTTGATTTTAGGGTGAACTGTCCCTTTAAGTGTTAAGCTGAAACTTACAGTACCATAAAACAAATCATTTGGCATTGTTCACTGTTTAAACAAAGAACTTAAAACACATTAAAAACATCTCAACTCGCCTCCACTTTCACTCATACTGCAACTCTCACGTGAAAACATCTTTTCTATTAAGTATCAACCTTACTGCAATCGACATTATTCGTTATTTATTGACAAGCGTACATTTTTAAATCATACAATCACTTTTGAAACCATATCATTTGCCTGTAAGTCATAACACTTTTAATTCAGAAGACCTTCTCGTTCCTAAAACATCACCAGACAGCGGCAATGATGTATCACCTTTAAATTCATGGATCTTCAGTTAAGAACAGTGTTATCACTAAAAGTAAACATGAAGAGAGGAGGGCTCATCGGCCCACGCAAGACTCCACACTTTAGTGTCAAACTCAGTGTATAAAGCTCATAGCTGAGTGTTGTCCATAAAACAAATAATTACTGTATATACAATAGACAATAAGAAACTCTCACTGAAAAAAATGAATTAAAAGTAAATGTCCTCTAGGAGATCTTAATGTCATAATTTGCCTTTAGAAAATAGAAAAAATTTTCATGCAAAAAATATATACCTGGGATTTGAATAAACTCTTGTAACACAACATACCAAAAATATATATTAAAAACTGTCTCCTGTTAGCCTACGTGATTCCACAGTTACAGATAAGGAGAGCTGGAGAGCAAAGCTGAACTCACTCCGATAAATGAAACCTGCTTCGTACCAAATCTAACGGTTCCTGATACACACCACATCACCGTCAGTTTCCTCTGTGGAGAAGTGCATATGTTTACTCATGATGAGTATGCACATTGCTACTTTTACTGGAGGTGTGTGCAGATTGTTACTAGTTTCAGTGGCCAGGCTTGTTTATTGGTACCAGGGGGTTTTGCGCACCCAGCGAAGGGTGCATCCTGCATCTGTGCGGATCTTGATGGAAGCTGCTTCTGCTTCTCTGACGGTCTCCTTCACTGACTGCATCAGATTCTGAGCGTTATGGACCAACATCTCTGTGGCCTGGACAGGAAATATGTGGAATTGAAGCAGTCAGTGGTGAAATAACAACAGAAATGGGACAAAATTAAGACACGTTATTAGTGGTGGAAGAAATATTTAGATCATTTACTTAAGTAAAAGTGCTAATACATTAAAATACAAATATTGCATTACAAGTAAAAGTAATGCATTCAAAATCATAGTTGAGTAAAAGTAGTTAAGTGTTATAAACAAAATGTTCTTAAGGTATCTAAAGTTAAATAAATGTCCCTTGATAGATTATGATTATGGAAACCCATTCGCACCAAATTGATTTTAGAAAAAGATCCTGTCATTCATCATGAAAACTCTATCAACATAATGATTTAGTACCTCAAATTAACAATAAACTTTCTTAAAATATGTTTTTATCTCAAAATAATGAACTGTTTCTCATTATTTTTAGATATTAAGTCATTGAGCTAAGTATGACATAATTTTGAGAAACTTTCTTATCATTTTGGGAAAGTTTCTCATGATTATGAGATAACTATGTCATTAATTCATGAAGAGAAAGTTTCTCATTATTTTATTTTTAGATACCAACTTATTATTTTGGGAAAGTTTCCTATTATTTTGGGAGTGTTTCTTATTGTTGACAATGAAGTACTTTTTTTTAAAATCACACTGGAGGAAGTCGACATGCAAATTTTATGTATAATGTATGAGCAGCATTTTGGTGTTACATCTAGTCGATGTGTGTTTAATACTTCATATGCTGTTAGGTAGTTTAGTCCAGTTTAGGCTGATTCCCTATGACTTCTGTGCAGTTTTGTGAGTTTACCTGCTCCGACTCCTCTTCACTGATGTTTGTTCGTCCCAGCATGGTGGCTTTGACAGTGGAGAGGATTTTCAGCTGAGTACTGATAGTAGGGATTCGTTCACACACCTTTGGGAGGAGAAGATCATATAAATAGTTTTCAGCAAATTAAAAAAAAAACTTTTCATTATGTGTCTGCATTAATGCGTTCTTACCTGCAGCAAGTTAGTTCTGATGCGCCTGTCAGTGCACTGCTTGGCCACTTCTTTAGCCAGCCTCGTCACCTCATCTGAGGCCTTTGCAATGTCCTTAGCACACTGAATCAGCGCTCGTTTGTTCCCGCTCCCACCACGCACCAGCCGAGACATTTCTGCCATCAGCAGAGCCATCCGCTTGGCTGCTGCTATGATGTCGTTACCCTGTGAAGAGGCGGGGAGGGAGCAGAGGAGGAAGCAGTGAGAGCTGTGAGCAGGACACTGGAGAGGAGCGTGACTTTGGATAAGAGCTGAGAATGCAATGGAAACATAATGTATGAGTCATGTTTCCACTTTTTGAAAGAGTTCTGGTGCTTTGTATGAATGAATGTGAGGTACAAAAGCAAAACAGGTGCTAAATTTGCAAGCAGAAAGCTGCATGCAGTGGGAAGTTAGCACGTACTCTTCAACCCTCATGGAAGAAGATTATTCTGAGATTTATATCCATAGTTTTGGAGAGAGTCTGTGGTGAGGTTCTCACCACCTCCCTCACATCACAGTCAATGTGAGGTTAGTACCCATGAGGTGGAGCGATCAGTGTGCACCCTGAGACTTAGAAGCGGAAGCAGGTGGTTACCAGGTGAGCAGGCAGTCTAACGTCAAACTACATCACCCACAAGTCTTTGGGAAACTGTCATCCTTGGCTTCACAGGTTGGCTAGACAACGAGTGACTGATAACAGTGAGACGGAGCACCTGGCTCCTCCTTTTAACCACTTTACCTAATCATGAACATGAGGGAGGGAATTGTGAAGCCAGTAGCAGTTTATCCAGGAGGTGCAACAAACAAGCTTGCCATTCCAACGATACTTGACCTTTAGTACAACTTTTTAGCGTGACGTCAGCGTGCATCGACCATGTCTGAGTGTGATGTAGCAACAGCTGGTTGTAGATTTTCATGTGGCGGATGCAGCATCATTTGCAGAGCAACAGTGAGCAGTACTCCTCCAAAGGGTGTGTCTTTGTCCTGCAGGGTTTTCCTTGTGTGGTGCATTTATCTGATTGCATGTGTGGATGTGTGTGTGTGTTTGGGTCCAAACAGCTGCATGATCCTCCCTCAAAGCACTGGGAGTCATTTACTATCTGAGCCGTGTGTGTGCACTCATGTGCATGTGCGTGCGCAGACCTTGCTGGACCACTTGCGCGCCTCCTGGTGGAGAGACTGGGCCGCTGCCAGAATGGGTTGATTGACAGGCTGGTTGGAGGGCATCATCAGCAGCTCTGGCTCATAGTCATCCTCACCATCAGTAAACTCATCTTCATCATCTACCTCTCTCTCCTCTACTGCCTCCTCATCCTCAGGCTGGGTGCAGCAGGGTGGGGTGGGGGGGTTGTTGGTGGCGGATCAATTGGGATGGGAGGGACAGGGAGGGAGGCAAAGAAAGGGGGAGGAGGAAAAAAGGAGGAATATGGAGAAGAAGGGAGAGAAGAAAGCCAGGGATGTCCGAAGGGAGGGAAGCATGGGAAAAGGAGGCATTTAGTACAGTATGAAAGGCACTGGATGGAAGAACAAAGGACAGGAGATTTACAGGAGGGAGGAGGAGCGAATACAAGCACTGTGGAGGAGCAGGGAGAGGGGAGGTGAAACAGCACGCGCAAGCAAAGATGGGAAAAAAAGAGGAAAAAGGGGCTGGTTTGGGCAGGTAGCAGGTGGATGACATGCCTTACTCTGAGGCAGCGGCTGAGTTGACAGTTTGTAAAGTGTTTGCATAATCAAACAAGATCTAACTGAAGCCAAAACCGGTGGCTGGCATCATTTCAGTATATTTCGGGGTCTAGCAGTGTGCTGGAGTGTGACCGAGTGCCATAAAGAAATCAGATATTTTGTGTTTGACGCATGGATCATTAAACAAGTGTGGGCAAACTGAGCTACAAAGGGGAAAACCATTACAAGCTTCACAAAGAGAGTGAGGGGGTGTAGTTCCTGGATAACGAAGGGTTATTTACATAGAAAAATGTTCCTACACAGATTCTCCACACAAAAACACTCAGACACACACATACAGAACATAGACACCAACAGGGTGCAAAGAGTACAACTGCAAATACAGAGGACTTGTTCTCTGGCAGCTGGATTTCTGTGTTAAAATGACTGTTTTTCCTGAAGTTCACTTTGTGCATGTAAGTGTCTGCGTGTAAACCATTAACAACCTGGCATCACCTCGAACAGATGACAGTTTCCAGTTTTCCCTCTGAAATTGGAATCCAGCCACTGATCTTCACATTTCAGCGTCAACGTGATTTCAGGACAAAACTTTATTTCAGATATTATGACAAATGTATTACAGCCGACAAAGAAAAAGTAAAATCACTTCAGTCACGCTTACTACAGGGTCCCTACAGCTTAAAGCAAGGTAGATTTAAGACTTTTATAGACTTTTTTAATGCCACACGGAATTAAGTTTCGATAAATTTTGTAATAACCAAAATTGAAGGACAATTTCATTTTGCCCAAATGTTTATTTTAACATAAGAAATACTTTTTTTTAATTCAGTTGGGCTATCTATGTAAAAAACAATTCTTTTTAGAGTGGAACACATGGAAGACAATGAACACATTATATTATCATAAAGGTATCTATTTGGTTTACCAGCAGATGTGGTAAATATCTATAATTTCTGACCTGATTTTGTATTTCTCAATATGCATGTGAGAGTCTTCTGCTTTGATTCCCATCATGATGAGTTCAAGAAAAGGAATTTATTAAATTATTTAAAAAAAAATGTCACCAATGCAACATCCGAAAAAAAAGATTCACAAAATCCTCTGTCCCATGTCTGAGCATTTATAACTTTTGGAAGATTAATTTTGGTAACTTTCATACCAATTAAGGCCTTATTTTTAGATTAATGACTTAAATACCTTTTAAGACTTTTTAAGAATCCACAGGATACCTGTACTACCATGACACTTACCAGCTATCTTATTTTTTTTTTTTTTTACCAAGAACTGTGTGTGTGCTACTGATTTTTAAATAAATGCATTTTAAGTGATGGATGTGCAAACTGTAAATCTCTGTGTGTTTGTGTGAACTGACCTTGCTTGACCACTTGCGTGCCTCATCGTGGAGCTGCCTGGCCGCCACCATCATGGGCTCGCTGAGCACCTCTCCAGCCTTCTGCTCCGGGAACTCCTCATCCTTCTCCTCAGGAGGCGGGGGCCGAGGCGGTGGCACCTCGCCCTCTGGCAAGGGGGGCTTTGGTGGCGCCTGCTCATCACTAACCTGGAAAATATGTGCAACGATAAACATATGTTACCTTTACATGTGTAGTTCAAGAACAAGGGGGAGGGGGGTGTGGCTTTTGGATACAACCGCTGTATGGTGCAAAAGTCACATAAAGTCAACACACACACGGGGCTTTAGAGTAACTTTACACCAGGCTGGATAGCTGAGTTTTGCTGCCCTCTCTGGTTGAAAAAATCAGGGCTGTTTCATGTCTGATGACATGATAACATGCTCTGTTGCACCTGTACTCACACCTAACAGTGATGTTACAGTGTCCTACAGTACAGTGACTGACTTAAATGCTTTGCATTTTGCTTCGCACTTATGCACTGCTTCACCTCTTTTAAATGTTGTATTTTCCTTACTTTTATGTATTTTATATACACTATTTTTAGCTTTATTTTTATTAATATTACCTCAATGGATTTATTTTCCATCTCCTGCATTCCTTGTACGAAAGGTGCTATACAAATAAAGTTTATTATTATTATTATTATTACAGCTGTACATCACTACAGCAGACTGAGAAGAGCAAAAATTTGCTGTCTAGTGGATGTTATCTGTGATACCATTTGGGTTTTGGTATAACTTCTTATGCTATACTGTTTGTCCCAATACTGCCATCTGTATAATACATCTGGTTGCTTTAAGGGGACCTATAATGCTTTTCCTTATTTTCTGTCATGTATATAATGCTAGAATGGAGGGTGTTCATATTAAACATGGCCAGTGTTGCACATAATGACAAACATATGTAAAAGTAATCTCTAAAAACAAAAACCTCAGCTTCAGTCTGATCTAAGTACTCTGTTTACACCCATTTTTTCTACTTTACAGACAAACTGACATCAACTCCTGATGGATTTCTTTATATGGTCATCTGCTCCAAAACACTGCTACAAGTGTTTACATTACCTAATCTACACTACTGCATGTAGCATCAGGTTAAGGCCAGGGAAACATGTTATCTTGGTTGCTGATGTTGTTCATTTATCCCTGATTTTGGAGCATATTTCTGCTGGAACATGTCCACTTGTAAAGATCTTTTTGGTAATTTTTCACGGTAGAAAGTGAGGCTATTCATCGTTGGAGTAATTCCCTGATTTCAATGAAGGTGCAAAGATGATAAGATACAGAAGAGGCAGAAAATGCTGACCAATCAGAGCAGACTGGGTTTTTCAGGAGGGGGTTTAAGAGAGAGGTGTTAGACAGAATATTTCAGAACAAGTGTGAATACAGGAGATCCAGCACAGACAGTATGAGGAAAAAAATGTTTATGAGCATTAAACCTTCTATGTACCAAACATGTTTTGGTAGAAACTTTAAGTATATGTATGAACTTGAAAATGAGCAGAATAGTTCCCCTTAAAACTGAATTGCTCTTCAGGCTGACAGTGGGGACAGTGGGTCAATCTGTGGGGACCTGTCCATGGGCAGTCCCCTCACTCTGACATCTCTCCATGAATGCATGTGTATAGGTCCTGTTTGTACAGGTGGCTGTGTTTCGGGATTGTGTGTGTGATTACCTAATCTACACTACCACCCTTTCTTATATTATACTGACAACCCCAGATTAACCAGTTTTAATTCAGAGATGTTAAATTAAATATTATACATTAAATATTTATGACTAGGTAAACACCTGTGTGAGCGAGGTTTGATAAAATATGAATGACAGTGGACATACATCCCAACAACTGTCATCACATTTGAATCCTAATGTTGCTTAATACTGATTGAAGTGACAGTATGTGACATCACCCATTATCAACCAAGACCTGTCCACTTCAAACCAGTAAGAAAACACAAATACAAGTATTCAGGGTGTTGATTTCTTGGTAAAACAAGCCTGTGGTTTGAGGTTTGTTAACAGTTTATCCCATCTTAATCTTTCATGTAATCTCCAACAAAAAAAGAGAATATACACTCAGCAACACCCAGCTCCACAGCTGAGGGCTGCCCACTCTGACCAGCTTGACATATGAACAGCTCCACTGGAGCAGCTGGCAGTTCAAGGTCATTTCTATCAACGCTAATGAAAAATGACTTTTCCCGTCTACATTAATGCATTCATGTTTGGTGGTAAGAAGTGGCGGGTCATTTACCACGGATACTGTGGAGTATGTGTTTGAATGTGCTCACATGAAGCTGGTCCAGGTCCGGCGGTGGAGGAGGGAAGTCAGGTTCCTGAGGTTGGAAGGCTTCTCTCACTTTTCCGACTGCAGCCAGGATCCTCAGACACGAGTCCAAATAGGCCTTTTGTAGACCTTTGGAGGAGAAAGTGGAGCATAAATACGGATAATACAGTAAACAAACCTGTGCTGTATGGTATCTCGAACGTGTGTTTGTGAATTCCTGTACCTTTATCTTGTATATTCCCAGCCACTGCCTTAGCATCCATCACCATGGGTGAGATGGTGTGGGAGAGGATGTCTGATGCATGTTTCACCGTGTCTCTGAACCGCGGGTCTTCAGAGTTCTCAACTTCCCTCTTCGCCACCAACAGGACCCGATTAGCTCGTCTTGCTATGCTCGTTGCCCCAGCAACAAGCATTTGGGGCTGAACATTCGCCATGGCAACTCGGCACTTGTCAATGTCTTTCTTTATAGCCTCCTCAGAAGCATCCAACAGAGACTTGGTGTCAATGGCCTCGTCCACCAGACCTGAGACCACGCACACACACACACACACAGAAATTAACCTTGAAATCTCATTTGCTGTGTGTTAATGTAGCTTGTTGCAGCTTGCAACTACCCTGAAATGTAAAATTGTCAATAATTTAAGTAGCAAGAAATTCTAACCAGTGAGTCTCTCCACGTTGTCAATCCACTGGTTCTTCATGGTGTCAAAGTGTTCATATGCCGCTTTATTTCCAGGATTCTTCAACAAGATTCGAGCAGCACAGGTAACCTGGACAAAATCAAACGACTCAGACTCTGTATGCACGACTCTGACAGCTAAATTTTTCAGTGTGTTCTATCGTGCAACTCAGGGACAATAAAACAAACATTATCACCTGTGGTGTGAGCTCCCTGGCATGTTTCACAGCAGCATGTATCCCCTCTACTGTGCTCTTATTGGCTGTTCCCACAGCAGCAGCCTTCTCTGCTGTCGCCCCCAGCCGACCTGCGTGGGCCTCAAAGTTTCCTGCACGCTCTTCAAAAACCTACAACAAACATTAATGCTGCTTTAGTGAGACTGCGGATGAAGTCATGTAGATGGAGCAGAATCCGCGCAGGTTTACTGACCTCCTCTCTGTTGGGGGCATCAGGAGGAGCAGTTGCAGCCACAGCCAGCAGTTTGATCGGGGTGGTGGTGTCACTGAAAACGTCAGATACTTCCTGGGTCATCACCTCCTGCATGTGCTGCCTCAGGTCCTGATGGAGGCAGAGAGAGTTGTATCAGTCCACTAGGTGGAGCACTGCACCAATACTTATGGTTATATTACTTAATAAGGGCCATGCATGCAAAACTTAAATATAGAGGAGTTTGTGTTTTGTATGGATGCACCCAAAGTGTCTACAGGTATCAACACTTAAATTTAATGCTTTTTAAGACCTTTTCAGGGTCTTTTTATTTTAAAGATTTTTTTTGGCCTTTGCCTTTATTTGAGATAGGACAGCCATAGTGTGAAAGGGGGAGAGAGAGGGGATGACTTGCAGCAAAGGGCCAAGACGAGAATCGAACCCGTGGCCCCTGCGGCGAGGACATAACCTCTATACATGGTGTGCCTGCTCTACCCACTTATCCAAAGGGCGCACCTTCAGGGTCATTTTTGAACAAATTTAAGACTATTTTTAGACTAGTCATCTTTTTCGAATTTAAGCAGTGCAGATCAGAATGAAGATAAATATGTAGGAATATGGTTATTAGAGTGAGTTAGGTTCATTTACTTTTGTTAACAGGCAAATGCAAGTATTTAGTCAAAAGACAGTATTATGTTCAAGGGTAGGTTTAAAGATTTATAACCTTAGATATATTGGCTATATATTTTGTGGAAAACTTTGTGACCTTCACTTCAATTAAAAGGTCCAGTGTGTGGGATTTAGGGTTCATATTGGAAGGAATGGAATATAATGTGATAAATATGTTTTCTTTTGTGTATAATGACCTAAAACAAGAACTGCGTTTTTGCTACCTTAGAATGATATGATACCTACACAGAGAGCCTCGTGAAACAATGAAATAAACAATGAAACCCTCCTGAACAATGAAAATTGGAGGAATTCTAACCGGGAGAAGTTTCAGTTGGTCTGTCTGCAATCCTTGCCAGTAGAGGCCACTAAATCTTAAACCCTGGTCCTTTAAAGTAATCCCTGTGGGTGTGAACAATGTTTGGCTGGACAGCTTAAGTTTTCTAATGACAGTGAATTCATTCATCAATGAATGTGTGTGTTTGTGAGACTGCTGAGCTACCTTAAGGCTATCCTGCAGTTGCGCGGCCGTAGCTCGAGCATGAGGAGCCTCAGCCTCGCCCCTGCCGGCCATGTCTGCCAAAGAATTCATTAGAGCCTCCGTTCGATCGCAGCGCCCAATCATATCCTGCCGATATGGGCCTAACAGGCCTCCTGCCAGCCTCTTCCCCTCTCCGACCATTCCTCTGATCGCTGCCTGACCTGACAGAGACACAGGGCATGAATCATTCTCACATCACATGTGCTTATTTCGACATGAAGCATCAGTTAATTGCAGCACAGTGTTTTTTTTTGTGTTTGTTGGTAACATAAGCAGCAGGAATGCTGGGGGTGAGAAATGACTATCTTCTCTAGCAAATAAGGGAAGTGGTTTGTGCTGACTTTATAAAGTCTCTATGAAGTCATTATGTGATAAATATGTATAGTGTTTAGTTATATACTCTAAGAAAGCATATAGTGGGCAGGTACCTTCATTCCACTGCAGTATCTCACACTCTGCTCCCAAAGGGAAGCATGGGAGGAAACAGGAAACAATCAAACGACAAAACAGGGATACAGCAGCAGGCATCAGATAAAGTATTAAAACAATACAAAGCTTCCTAAATGACTCAGTAAGTGAAGTTAGTCATTCAATGATTCACTTGGGCATTTAAAGAAATCAGTCATCAGCACAGTCATCTCTGTACCACGTTCAGAAATTATAAAAATGACACACATTGCATCCTCCACATAGACCACAAACACCTCACATCTTCGCAGAGCTGCCAAAAGGAAAAAGTAGGTGCTGCTTTAACCATTTTTAAACACATCCATCCCCCACGCAGGTTGGCAAAAGGCATGTACAGTCAGAGCGTTTATTTCTGAACTGACACATCATCTCTCCCCAGAGCCATCACCCAAAACCCTGCTCACCAACTCCTCTGTCATCCACTCCGGGGTTGTTCACCCAGCGGAGGGCCTGCTCCATCTTGCCCTCCAAGGTGACGGCAGGTTTGGCCGGTCTCATGTTGGCCACGGCCCGATTGGTTTTGGACTGCAGGGTAAGCAGCGCTGCCCCGATCTGCTTTGCCAATGCACGGGCCTCCGGGCTGTCGCCTTTACCCCTGAGACAGCAACAGATACAGAGGCGATTAAAGGGGAAGCAAAGAGGTGTGATGTAGTGTTGAAATTCACTGTTAAATAGACTTCAACGCCACCAAATCTCTCACCAAACCCCTGTTAGACACCACCTTAAAGGGAAATACTGTCACCAAAGGCTGATGCCACTTTTTCATCTATTTTTGTCATCATTAATGATGACATTAATTATGAGGCCAGACACACAGTTAAAAAGTCTTGATTATTGGCTTGTTCTGGGTGCATATATGTTTTTTTTTATAGACACAAAGGTACAAGTTCTGATCGACAATAACTCTTTCGAAACAGTTCAAAGAAATATATATTAATTTCATTATTGAAGACAGATTTGAGGCAAGAGGAAATAAACATTATTTATTGGGCTGTACAAAATGGATTTTGTTTGTCCATTTTCTTTTTATATTTGAAGCTTCTATTGAGGTTTTCTAATGAAGCTTAAAATGCCTGCTGTCATATTTCAGGACATCATCAGCTAAAATTGATTAGCGAAGTGATTCATCTGAAAAATCAGTTAGTCTCTTTTTTTGTTATTAAATCAACTTTCTTTGATGAATAAATTTAATTTATGGCGCTGTTAGATTGCCTCATTCAAACAGTTTTTGACCGCAGCTAGAATATTGTTTTTTAAAGGTTAAGCACCAAAAATATGGATTGAAGCAGAATTTTTTGTTAAATGTGTTGTAAATTTTGGAAATGACCATATCTGATATGTTATGTTAACCAGAAACCAGAGAGGGACAGACGAGGTCACAGACACCTTGACCTTTGACCCATGAACACCAAACTCATGTCAGTTTTTCATTTAATTGAAGTGGACATGTGCAAAATTTGAAGAAATTCCCTCAAGTCATTCTTAAGATATCAAGTTCACTAGAATGGCATGGACAGGCGACGGGAAAAAACGAAACGTAATTCTGCCAGCCACAGCTATCACTGGCATGTGGGCAAAAAGAAAGCAGCGCAGTATTCAAAAATGTTATTTGAGAATTCAGATATTAACGTTACGAATGAGGCTTTGAAGATTCAAATGATTCTATACAGCCCTAATTATTTATATGTGTAGTGTTTCTCTGAAGTCAGTCCTTAGAAGACCTTACACTGTTCATAAATGTAAATAGCTACATGCTATTCCAAGAAATAAAAATGTATAATGGTCCCTAAACTCTCTCCCTGAATGACTGCAATCACATTTTTCTCCTTTAAAAGTTCGGATCCACAGTTTTTTTGTTGATCACAGCTGGGCCATTTGATTTACTCTGTCATATCTCTGCTTTCCTTTTTTGGTCAACACATGCCGTGGAGAAAATATATTCCTGTTGGTGACTCAACTTGTTGTGATTAACTGATCCCCAGTAACATTCAGTAAATTAACAGTTTTAGATCCAACAAAATGACCATCTGTGATTTATATATGAAAGTCAGTGGCATGAGCCTTGACTTGAGCTGTATTTTCATTTAAGGTCGACTCAGACGGTTACTGACCCTCCACATAAACACCACAGCACCATCTGTCCCCCACTATATTTAAAGAGAAACCTTATTGTAGGACTGATCCCCAGGGTTGACAGGCAACAACAAATTTTCCAGGCGGGTAAAATATGCCACCTATTGGTGGCATGAGGTTGCAGTTTGAGCCTAGAAGAAGAGTTTCTAAGAATTACATAAAGTCACAAACATCTCTGGCCATGCATGTGTCAGAAGAAGGAAAGCGTACTGTCTGCGTAGCTCAACCAGTCTGGCGGTGAGGCCTGCGATCTCACTGATGGAGCGCAGGATGTCGTCCCTCTCTTTGGGGTCTTCACATAGATCAGCGATGCGTTTGGCCTCTGCTAGAAGCGCTCTGATGTTCTCCTCCCCCTCAGGACCGCCGTTAGGATCGGCCAGCCAGGCCTAAAGAAATGCACATACATGGCTTCAGTTTTCATCTGATGAAATAAGCAACACAGATCGCTATCTACAGAATGGGAAAAGGTCAGTAGACGTTGTATATTTTAGGCAGCAAAGCTAAAACTCACGTTAGAACTCAATTATTCACTGAAAAGAAAATTAAACAGAGCAGAAGAAACAGAAAAAGTCGAAATCTGAAGTTGAGAGGAGGTTTCGTTCACTGCAGAGAGGGTTCACATGGATTACTGTGTTTTTGTTGTTTGATCTGACCTGCGCAGCATCCAGCCTCCTGGCAATGGCCTGCTTGGCATTGATTAGAGCCTCCAATCTGCGGGCAGCACCGTCCACTTTGCCAAATAACAAGTCTAAGCCCTGTGAGCACTGGCCTGCACGCTGCACACACCCCGGGGTCGGGCCCTGGCCTCTGCCATAAAACAAAAACACACACAGCTAACACTCTGTGTCAAAATACTTCACACAAACACAGGTGAGTGAAGAAAACACTTTAACTCACTTTCTCTCAAACAAACACACTACCTGGCTCGTAGATCTGCAATCTGGTCTGTCATTTGTCCCAGAGCCTTAGCGGTTGCCAGTATATCTTTTCTCTCCTTCCCAGCACACAGCTCTCCCACCTTACCGGCTTCGTCCAGTATCACACGCAGGGCAACCTCCCCGGGGTCTCCTGAGGACGACCACACATCACAGGATCACGCTGTGAAATTAGCATCTTAACTGACTGTTTTAGCAGGAAGCATAAAATATCCAGTTACCTGGTTGTCCATGGGGGTCTTTGAGCCAGCTTTTAGCTTGTGCCATCTTTGACTCAATCAAAGCCAGAGATCTCTTCAAAGCCTCCATGTCCTGAGGAAAGAGAAAACACAACATTGTGTATATCTCTGTCAAAACTGTTTCAAATTATAATGTACCGCTTTACATTATGGCAGACTGTAAATAAAGAGTTGTCAGTAATGACTTCAGCAGGTATTTTTTTTTATCAGTTTTAATGATTATATGCCAAAATAACCTCTGCGTTGCTTGTTTGTCAGCCCACAGTAGAGGAGGAGGGTGCCATTATTACATATTTTTCTTCTTGTCAACAAAGCCAATGAAAAGACTAAAACCATCAATGTGTTAGTTTCTTTCAAACTCCCCCATCCAGCCTGCTGCACTCAGTGCTAAACCATTTGTTACTAACAAATACGTAAACCTTTCAAAATAGTTTACAATGGAAGATATGGCCAAAATCTTCCACCACAGTTTATGCAATTTTATATCATAATGATGATATATATCAGGATAAAGTAATTTTTCTGTAATTCATTTAAGATATGGTTTGATAAAACCACACTATACATCATCATAATTTTCTTCTGTCATCTTTCAATTTTCTGAAAATAATTATTTTTAATCATTACAGTTTTCTGTACTTCTGTTCTTCACTCTCCTCCTTCATATCTGCTCAAAACATGTTACCTTGCTGGGCAGCTGGATCTCGTGATCACACAAGAAGATCACTCGAGAATCCAGCCCTGATTTTCTAATGAGGTAGAAATGGAATTGACGTATTACGGGTGGACACATTTGTACTATTGCACAGTTTATACCACTATATCGCTCAACCTTACTACAAAGTGTAGATCCAAAAAAAAAAAAAAATAACTGAGTATTGCAATTTTTTTTAGCAATAATAAATAGTACTTTTGTTGGGGACAACTTTCAGTTACGGATTAATACATATTTTCTGTGCAAATCATTATTTATAGCAGCAGGATGGTGTATATGGTTCAAAATAAATTGCTGGTGTTCAGCGTTCATGTTTATACTTTATTAGGCATTAGCAACACAACTTAACTTGTCAGTAGGAACAATTAACTGTTGGTTTTTTTTTCTTTTTGTGGTTTTTGTAGACAATAATGAAAAGATAAAATGTCTCCAGCCTTTTCCTTTAAAGTAAGCAATCCCAGAAATGTGTAATTATTGATGATTTACAAACATCTATAGCTGCATACCTTGCAAAGTTAGATTGTGTGCTGAGCCGTCATTAATACTGGTTACTGGGTTAGAAATGATACAGCCAAATGTGTCTTCAAAAGAAATACTTCACCCCCCTAAGTGACCATTTTAATGTTAATTACTCACCTAGTTTTAAACAGGATTTGTGAAGAAAATATTTCTTTGTTTTTCTCCTTGATGGTGAACAAGTAATCCAAAAAAGGCAAAAATTCTTATAGAGGAACACATTTGACAACAGCAAAACTATATTAAACATCTGTTTACAAACTCACAAAACTCATACAGTAACATCCAAGTCTTATTTATCCAGTCTTATGCTCAGTACTTATCAAACGCATGCATTTTTTGCTAAAACCTTTCCTTAATATGACTTACTATTTGAAACACTTCTGAACGAAAAACGTAGGTGCACTACTTGTTTGCGCAGAAGACTGTATGCAGAAGTTTTTTTTTTAAACAGTAACTGTTAAACGTCCCCAGAAAGAGATCACCTGAGCCACCTGAGGCTGAGAGGATAAAACAAACACTGCTGCCTGGAAAGGATCCATGTCCCTCAGGTGCAATCGCTTTGATTAATTAGATGGTGTGTGCTGCTTTCCTCCTTCTGTTCATTCCTTTGTACAGCAGCCTCAATGTGGGCATCCTGGAGGATCATTTTCTTTAATACTTAGATCTCCCTTGTTATTGCACATAACTTTGTTTTCTTGTTGCCCACAATCTCACACACACACACACGCACACACACACACACACACACACACACACACACACACACACACACACACACACACACACACACACACACACGCGCGCGCGTGCATGTATTTGGGAAATACTGAGCATGTGACTGGATATATGAGACTCAGATTTTACTGCACGAGTTGTGTGAGAGTTTTTGATATAATTTTGCCTTTTACTTCATTTTCCTATTTTTTCCCTCTTTTTTGGAGTCTTCTTTAGACATGGAGTCATGCCAGAAAAAAAATGAATACAATGTTACACAGGGTAAGTAACTGACATACAAAATTTCATTTGGGGGGGGGGGTCAAATATCACTTTCATAATACTTATTTCAATGTTTATTATCTGCAAAGAAACATGTATTTATTAACCATGAATGAAGTTGTCAATAACAACAATGTTTATGTTACAATTTCAGAAATTCTGCAAAGCCTAACTCATTAACCGATGTTGTTAAAAATAATAACTACTTATAAAAAAGGGGGAAATTAAACATTTATAGGAGGATTATCACCTCACATCTGAAGTGCCACAAACTCTTTCATTGCTTCATAATAGTTACCAAAAAAAAAAAAGAAGCCTTTTCCAGCTCGGAGGAAAATGAACCGCTTAAGTGGAAGCGATCAATAAAGTCCATCTATTATGGATGTGTCTGGACACCAACCAGCTCATTTCTATAATTCATGACCTGAGCGAAGGACTGTCATCCTGTACCAGCAGTTCCCCAACACACTGACAGTAAGTGCTTATCACAGCTCAAAGACAAGAGTATGCGGTATGTCCACAGCAAACACACACACACACACACACACACACACACACACAAACACAAACAGACAGATCATTGTCTGAGGTAGCTGTGTGCAGAGAAACATGCAGGGTTACAGGTTAGACTAGTGAAACAGATCTTTACCAGAAAATGATCTCATGGCACAACTGATGTGCCCAAAAAAACATTCACATCAGCAGTATGTCCTGCCCAAAAACAACATCTCACTATGCCACTAACAGCTGTATCACACAGTAAACATCAGCAGCACAAGAAGTAAAAGATCATGACTAAACATGGATTAAATATCTAAGATTATTGTTTTTTTTTTTTTTCAAAAAAGTATTTAGTGTATAACTGTCATCTGTTTCAAGCCATTTGACTCAAATGGACATTTAAGGACAAACAGATGCACATGTAACAATATAGATCACGTCAGCTACAGTCAGTGGACTTAAACACATGACACACTTACTGTTAAAAACCAGCATGACAGAAATGTAAGCATGGGGACATACTTCCTTCACTCTCTCACACAGACACACTTGCATGCTGGAAACTGCAGAGGGGGAGAGAAACAGGCTTACCTTCTACAGGGAGGAAAAGAATGGAGGAGGAAGGTAAAGAAAGAAAAGAAAAAGAAAAACCAGGAGTTATACTACCAAGCAAAAAGAAAAAGTGGAGACAGAAAGTAAAGAGTGATTTTTTGTTTTTTTTGTAGAGAGATGCTCTCTGCAGCACCGAGGGGAGAGTGTGTGGCTATGTGTGTGCAAACAGGCACTCCAAAGCAAAAGTGATTCTCTAATTAAGGTATTCTTAACTCGTTTTTGGGGGGTTTAGGGTACAAAATGAAGAAACTCTGAAGTCAAATATGCAACACAGGTTTTACCTTATTGGCCCAGGCATCTTCATCCCACGTGGTGAGCTGTAAGACTCTTATGATCTCGTTGATTTCAGTGCTCATCTTTTCAAAGGTGAACCTTCTGTTCCTCTCTGCCTCCTCCAGGCCGGCACCTCGACTGCTCTTGGTTGCGACAAAAATCTTTATGGCTAAGGACAGCAATGAGTATTAATGATTACAGACATATAACAGGAGCATATATTCATTCCAAAAGATCTATCAGAATAATGCAAAACTTATTTTAATCACTTAAAGGGGACGTAGTATGTTCATTTTCAGGTTCATACTTGTATTTTGGGTTTAAACTAAAAAAAAAATTCATGCTGTAATAGTCAAAATACTTTATTTTCCTCATACTGCAGGTTTATCACCATCAGTGACCCCATTTTTAATACTCCAATAACACTATCTTAAATATTATAAATATTGATTATAGCCACTTTAAGTTATTGTAAGGCCAAACTATGGGTTAGAACTTTTTTGACATTACCGACACACTGAATGTGCATGTTTGAGTGTGCAGCTGAAACAGCGTTCCTCTCTGTTGGTGCAGTGTACAGTATGAGAGACGCCTGCAGAGCAGCTAGCGGGCGATGTGTGTCTGTGTAGTCAGTCCGACATCCCCAGTAACTAATGACTGTAATTATTACCGTTGCCATAACAACTGTTGGATGCTCAGTGACCTGCGCCGTAGTTTTCCCACACTCACACACATAGTTCAACATACACACCTGATATAAGAACAGGCAACAGCTCTTTGACAGTGTTCATGGAGTTGATCAGCATCTGTCTGTGCTCTTGATGCGTCAGCTCCTGCTGCCTCTCCTCAATCATCTTTGACATTTTGGTCATCCCTGAAAGGAGAAATTCGAAGAAGAAGAAGAATTCATTGTCCTGTTAAAGTTAGAGGTTACCAAAACCAACCAGCAGGTAGAATGCAGCACATTTTCATGACTGTAGTGTTTGTTAGTATTAGCAGCACACTTTTAACTACACTCAAACAATCAGAGGTTGAGGGCATCCTGCAACGTTTTCACCAACTGAGTAGCTCCGACACATCCAAACAGATCATTACTTCACGAACGACTGATCTCGTACAATGACAGCATCAGTCAAGTGTGAGAAAACCTTGGCATCAGATTTCCTCCAGCTCATTATGCGGCAGCGCTCTGACAACAAAACTGACCTTTTACCTCTGATGATAAATAGCCTGTTTATGGTCGTGTTCTCCTGCCAGCGAAAAGATCTTCAATCACACTATCTTAGTGTCAGAGGAGCAGTCAGGAGTTCATTTAGTTTTTCATCAAGACAGATGGACCTTTAACCAACAGAACAGTCTAAAACAAAGGTTAATTGCACTGTGGGTTAGTGGAAACAGTGCCACAAATGCCAAATAGTGTGATGCATCTATGAAGAAAACCTTTCTGACGAAAGTATTAAGACAACTGTTGTTATCTATCCACCTTATTCCTAGCCCCACTTACCCTTGCGCAAATTATGTGCGTGACCTCCGGTGCTGAGCCGGAAGACGGTGTTTTCCAACGGTCCCCGTACTGAATGGTACGCTAATCCTCTTTTGCAGAGCGATTGTAAAATAAAACGTGAAAAACAATCTATTCCAACTCTAACAGCATTACAGGATGTTACCTCAGCTGTCTCTAGCTGTGCTTAAAAATGTTCACTCACCCACTCACTACTCTCTACGTAGTGTATATTAAATACTGAACTATATTGGGAGTAACCAAACGAGATTTCGGACACTACGCTGGAATTTTCTTCCTCCAGAAACACACAACCACATTGTATTGTGGTATACAGGAGTTATGTAAATGTAGGGTATACCATACATCATATACGTTATCCGGTATTTTGTAGTTCACTTTATAGAAGATGGAATTAACTGCTGACAATTGAAACACTACTACAAAATTGCAAACACACTATATAGTGCACTATTTCCGTGATATAGGGAATGTTTTCGAACACAGCCTGGCGACTGGCGTCTCAAACATGGTCTCAAAGGATAGGCTGTTTGCCTTTTAACAGACTGCATTAGCCGTTAACTTGCCTTGCTATGCTAACATAACAGAGGCCAAGCTAACTAACAGTAAACATCTACTCCTTCTCAAAGATGATTTCTTAAGGCTCGTAAAACACACTAACACATACGGTGAACATTTTTAATAATTCTGTGTTGATTCTAGCTCCATGTAAAGTGAATAAACGTAATGCTTTCACAGCTAATGCTCCACTTGTCTGCCTTAATGTTAATGATTAATAAGAGAGAAGTACTGTAAGTTGTTAGCCTGATAACGTTAGCCGACATTCACTACCTAGATGACTAAACTCTTAATTCAAAATCTGCTGCTGAGTCTATTTTATAACAGGAAGGTTTCTAATGTAGCAGAGAATGTAGCCAAACAGGGAAGAAACTAAATAAAATTTAAATGCAAAATACATTTTATGTCATTACGGGACAATCCAGTATCAGTATGGATGGCAGTGGCACTCTGTAGTCTTTGGTGCTAACCTGTTCCTCTCCGAAGGTTAACTGTACTGTTGGCTGCAGTGTTGCCAACTCGTCTGTAAGGGAAGTAGCTGTTGGCTCTCCCAAAACTAGATAGAAGTAGGTAGATGACATAATCAACTAATTTGCATAATATGACATTCTCAGAGAGGCAAAATTAATAGAAAAGGATAACCAGGTAGTTTACAAACTATAACATTAGCTAACATTAACATTATTTTTTTTCTTTTCTTTTTTAGTGACCTAATGAATGTAGAGCGAAACAAAAAACGTGGACTTGTAGCTTATATTTGGCCAGAGGAACGAGGAGAGGGACAAGAAACAGACTGAGTGTGTGAGTGAGACTGACTGACACAGACTGAACCGTGTGAGGGATTTACAAAAAAAGAGGATAAACGAAAACATAACATATCTGCTGTTACTGTACAAAATCATCGTCTGTGATTGGTCGTAAGCTGTGCACGTGTGATTCGTTTGCAGGGCAGGCCGCCCTCAGAGCGGTCACAGAGTCCGCTGCAGGTTGGGACTGTGGGGCTGCTGGTCAGACTGGCTGCATGAGCGCCGTGTGAGTGTCGAGGAGACGGCAGTCGCCCTCGCTGTACTTGGTTTTTGTGAGCTCGGTTGTAACGTGAACGGCAGAATGGGATATGTTCGATGCTTTGTCAACACAATCATTCCCCAGATGACCAGAAAAAGTCGCTAGATTTGTCGCTGGTCGCTTTTGACTAATTAAGTCGCCAAGGAGGTCTGAAAAGTCGCTAGATATAGCGACAAAGTCGCCAAGTTGGCAACACTGCCAGGCTGCCTGTTCAACACTGTTGTTGAAGCTACACTTTTAGGTTAGCTTGGTTGTTAGCTTACAGACATGGACAGGTCAACAGGTACCAGAGCTCTGCACGGACATTTTAGAACAGGATGAATTAATGTCAGTTAAATATCTGTAAAAAACAAAGCTGTATTTGTTGAATTCAGGGCAAATGACTTCCATTAAGAAGATTAGCAGATTAGCATCCAAAGAGAGTCAATGCAATACGCTAGCTTACTGTAACTTCCGCTATTTCACCGGCAGTTGCACACATAATAAGGTAGATACAGTTCAATGATTATATACGAGGATTATAAAGTGGAAAGAGCATGTTCTTGCTTTAACTTATCATGGATTACCTGTTGTGTGCCTAATGTAATGATTATAATCACACCATAAGCCTTGCTTTCACTATGCCATTCTGTCTGCCATTGGGTATGATCTCCTGGGAAAATTAAAGGTCGATTTATAGCAAAAGGCATCAACTATTGAGCAACCACAACAGTAAGAGGATAGCACATTTGTTTTCCACAGAAGCTATTAGTAGCTATCCCTGGTTACCAATGAGTGTCAACAGCTCCCCAACAGTGAAGCCAAAACATCTCGATTACTCCCTGGTGGCTGGCTGTAGTATATATCCTAAATGCTGCAGTCTCCATGTTAGCAGATGGGACATAAGCAAAACTAAAAGACCAATGTACAATAAAAAAAAAAAAATCCCCAAAGATGGTTTCTGCCATTTGAGGTTGGTCCTATCACCCTCATGTTTCTTCAAGTGTTAATTTTTCTGATAAAATTGTTATTTGATGCTACATAAAGGGGTTTTAGCTGTGTGTACCAGTCGGTGTGCTTGTGATCACTGGCGCTGCTCGCAGTTAGTTGAATAGGTGTATGGATGGGAACGCTATATGGCAGAGATCACTACTGCACAGACTCTGGCTCCAATCGACGTCATCAGGTCAAGATGGCAGCAGCTGTATTTGGGATATTTTGGCTTAATTTTTCTTGTGTGAGACAGACACCACGTGTTCTCCATCTTTATATACAGTCAGTGCCGTGAAAACATACCAATTTTCAAAGATTTTATATCTTTGAAAATTGCTGAAAAAATGTCACTCACAATTTGATCTCTCGCAACATTAAGCCCTGTTTGATTCTGAATCAAGACCTTTGTTGCATGCTCCTACTCTCCCCTACAGTTTCACACTTTTGCTACCATCAACTATTGAATAAATACATAAATGCTCAAGATAAGCTTTAAATATTCTCATGAAAATGCCTACAACACAGTTTAAGGTCAGTTTTGGTTGCACGAAGCTTCACCACAAAAGGGACATAAGAACTGAGTGAACTGAATAGCAGCTTTAAAGGCTTTATTTTAAAGGAAAGCTCCTGCTGACCTGGTCCCAGGTTCTTGGTGTATGTGATGAGGTCCTCCATGGTTTCCACCACTTCAGCGACTGTCAGATACTCTAGGATACCTTTACACACTCGAATGATTTTACGCACCTAAAACACATAATCACAAGCAGATATTCAGACATAAAACAACAGCTGATTGTAATGATTACAGACAAACTTCTTTACTGTGAGAACAAAATTCAGTGTGTGCATGAGCTTTTTTTAGACAGCGTTGAAGTCCTGTTGTTTGTGTGGTGTGTGTGTGGTTGCGTGTTTGTGTTGGTGTGTGTTCCCTACAGTCTTGTGATGTGCATCTTGTGACTGTGAGAAGCTGCTCTTTCAAAAAATGAGGCTAGTGATGAGACACGGTGAGCATTATCACGTGCCCAATGAGATTCCACTTATGGGGCTGCCATCAAACACACACACAGACACAAACCACGCACACAGCTACATACCATATCCTCACACACATACACACAGCAGCAGCCACACACACAAACACACACCCTGAGTTATGACAGAGGGAAGTCATTTGATCTCGGTGATTAGATCTGGCTGCATTTGAGACTCCATTACAGACTCGTTCTAAGCTGAGTTCCTCCTTCCTCTGTGCAGCTATATAAAGCTTTATTTCCCTGAAAGATACCACACCTCTGAAGTAAGAGTGTTTCTCAGGTCACAAGCACAAATATAAGGAGGCAAATACACACACACACACACGCACAGACACACACACACACACACCTCTGCCTCATCAAATGTAAGGAGCAGGTCGGACGTTCCAGACAGAATCCCTCTGGATCCATCGATCAGGTAATCTCGTGCAGGAACAGAGTATGGATCTGCCTTTAGCATCTGGGCCGCCTGGACGAGCTTCGAGCTCGAGTTCTCCACCCTGAAAACACACAGCAGCACATGTACCAATCACAGGAATTTATCGCCTTGTAAATCGAATGGATCAGATCTCATGTGTAGAAAAGAAAACCATCTGCCGCTTGCTTAAAGAAGCTGCTGTTCTGGTCACAAGAGACCGTTATAACGAGCGCACACACGGGGAAG